>NW_027013502.1:291333-411620 GCF_036934945.1 Oncorhynchus masou masou | reverse complement strand
TGAAGATGTTTAATGTGAGTCTGGAAAGAGAGTGTACAGTCTAGCCAGAAACCTAGGTGTTTGTAGTTGTCCACATATTCTAAGTCAGAACCATCCAGAGTAGTGATGCTAGTCGGGCGGGCGGGTGCAGGCAGCGATCGGTTGAAAAGCATGCATTTAGTTGTACTAGCGTTTAAGAGCAGTTGAAGGCCACGGAAGGAGAGTTGTATGGCATTGAAGTTAGTTTGGAGGTTTGTTAACACAGTGTCCAAAGAAGGGCCAGATGTATATAGAATGGTGTCGTCCGTAGAGGTGGATCAGGGATCCGCAGCAAGAGCGACATCGTTGATATATACAGAGAAAAGAGTCGGCCCGATAATTGAGCCCTGTGGTACCCCCATAGAGACAGCCAGATGTCCGGACAACAGGCCCTTTGATTTGACACACTGAACTCTATCTGAGAAGTAGTTGGTGAACCAGGTGAGGCAGTCATTTGAGAAACCAAGGCTGTTGAGTCTGCCGATAAGAATACAGTGATTGACAGAGTTGAAAGCCTTGGCCAGGTCGATGAATACGGCTGCTAAGTACTGTCTTTTATCGATGGCGGTTATGATATCGTTTAGTACCTTGAGCGTGGCTGAGATGCACCCGTGACCAGCTCGGAAACCGGATTGCACAGTGGAGAAGGTACAGTGGAATTCGAAATGGTCAGTGATCTGTTTGTTAACTTGGCTTTCGAAGACTTTCGAAGGCAGGGCAGGATGGATATAGGTCTGTAGCAGTTTGGGTGTAGAGTGTCACCCCCTTCGAAGTGGGGTTGACCGCGGAAGCTTTCCAATCTTTAGAGATCTCGGACAATACGGAAGAGAGTTTGAACAGACTGGTAATAGGGGGTGCAACAATGGCGGTGGATCATTTTAGAAAGAGAGGGTCCAGATTGTCTAGCCCAGCTGATTTGTACACGTCCAGGTTTTGCAGCTCTTTCAGAATATCTGCTATCTGGATTTATGTGAAGGAAAAGCTGGGGAGGCTTGGGCGAGTAGCTGCGGTGGGTGCGGAGCTGTTGGCCGGGGTTGGAGTAGCCAGGAGGAAAGCATGGCCAGCCGTAGAGAAATGCTTATTGAAATTCTTGATTATCGTGAATTTATCGGTGGTGACAGTGTTACCTCGCCTCAGTGCAGTGGGCAGCTGGGAGGAGTTGCTCCTATTCTCCATGGACTTTACAGTGTCCCAAAACTTTTTGGACTTTTTGGAGTTTTACAGGATGCAAATTTCTGTTTGAAAAAGCAAGCCTTTGCTTTCCTAACTGACTGCGTGTATTGGTTTCTAACATCCCTAAAAGTTGCATATCGCGGGGACTATTCGATGCTAGTGCAGTCCGACACAGGATGTTTTTGTGCTGGTTGAGAGCAGTCAGGTCTGGAGTGAACCAAGGGCTATATCTGTTCTTAGTTCTACATTTTTGAAAGGGGCATGCTTATTTAAGATGGTGAGGAAATTACTTTTAAAGAATGACCAGGCATCCTCGACTGACGGGATGAGGTCAATATCCTTCCAGGATACCCGGGCCAGGTCGATTAGAAAGGCCTGCTCGCAGAAGTGTTTTAGGGAGCGTTTGACAATGATGAGGGGTGGTCCGCAAACCCATAGCGGATGCAGGCAATGAGGCAGTGATCTTTGAGATCCTGATTGAAAACAGCAGAGGTGTATTTGGAGGGAAAGTTGGTCAGGATAATATCTATGAGTTTGCCCATGTTTACGGATTTAGGGTTGTACCCGGTGGGTTCCTTGATAATTTGTGTGAGATTGAGGGCATCTAGCTTAGATTGTAGGACTGCCGGGGTGTTAAGCATATCCCAGTTTAGGTCACCTAGCAGAACAAACTCTGAAGATAGATGGGGAGCAATCAATTCACATGGTGTCCAGGGCACCGCTGGGGGCTGAGGGGGTACATAACAGGTGGCAACAGTCAGAGACCTTTTCTGGAGAGATTAATTTTTTAAATTAGAAGCTCGAACTGTTGATGAGAATTTGTAGGGTGTTTAAGGTTTAAAAAGGCTTCTAAAGTTTGTAAGGTCTGCTTAAAAATGTCAGACTTGATTTGCCCTAATTAAAAATATATCAACCCCTACAAACAAATGTCCATTATATTATAATCCACATAATAATCAACATTCTCCTATTGCTGCAGGATTATTTTCCTGCTGTAGCAAAGTGGCTCAAATTAAGATCCTACATCTGTATGTTCCTACATCTGTAAGTCTATGTTCTGGACAGAGTCGGCGCTATAGAGTTGCACATACATGTAGTGTTGTGGAGAGGTGTTGTACTATGTCCTGGACAGAGATGTACCTACGTGTAGTGTTGGTTTTAGGTCTAGTACTATGTCCTGGACAGAGTTGTACCTACGTGTAGTGTTGGTTTAGAGGTGTAGTACTATGTCCTGGACAGAGATGTACCTACGTGTAGTGTTGTGGAGAGGTCTAGTACTATGTCCTGGACAGAGATGTACCTACGTGTAGTGTTGGTTTAGAGGTGTAGTACTATGTCCTGGACAGAGATGTACCTACGTGTAGTGTTGTGGAGAGGTCTAGTACTATGTCCTGGACAGAGATGTACCTACGTGTAGTGTTGTGGAGAGGTCTAGTACTATGTCCTGGACAGAGATGTACCTACGTGTAGTGTTGGTTTAGAGGTGTAGTACTATGTCCTGGACAGAGTTGTACCTACGTGTAGTGTTGTGGAGAGGTGTAGTACTATGTCCTGGACAGAGATGTACCTACGTGTAGTGTTGGTTTAGAGGTGTAGTACTATGTCCTGGACAGAGTTGTACCTACGTGTAGTGTTGTAGAGAGGTGTTGTACTATGTCCTGGACAGAGATGTACCTACGTGTAGTGTTGGTTTAGAGGTCTAGTACTATGTCCTGGACAGAGTTGTACCTACGTGTAGTGTTGTGGAGAGGTGTAGTACTATGTCCTGGACAGAGATGTACCTACGTGTAGTGTTGTGGAGAGGTCTAGTACTATGTCCTGGACAGAGATGTACCTACGTGTAGTGTTGTGGAGAGGTCTAGTACTATGTCCTGGACAGAGATGTACCTACGTGTAGTGTTGTGGAGAGGTCTAGTACTATGTCCTGGACAGAGATGTACCTACGTGTAGTGTTGTGGAGAGGTCTAGTACTATGTCCTGGACAGAGATGTACCTACGTGTAGTGTTGGTTTAGAGGTGTAGTACTATGTCCTGGACAGAGTTGTACCTACGTGTAGTGTTGTGGAGAGGTCTAGTACTATGTCCTGGACAGAGATGTACCTACGTGTAGTGTTGTGGAGAGGTCTAGTACTATGTCCTGGACAGAGATGTACCTACGTGTAGTGTTGTGGAGAGGTGTAGTACTATGTCCTGGACAGAGATGTACCTACGTGTAGTGTGGGCGGGGCGTAGAGCAGGTCCTCCAGCTCCAGGTGACAGCACCTCTGTAGACTGGTCTCACTGATCTCTCTGATCAGCTGCAGGTTATACAGACTGTCTGCTACTGACATGGTGTCCTTCAGACACACATCTAGAGGAGAGGGGCATGAGGAGGAGGAGGAAGAGGAAGCAGGAGGGTGAAGGAGTAGGATGAGGGTGAAGACAGAGGAGGAGTGAGGAGGAGAGAGAGAGGAGGGAGGAGAGAGGAGAGGAGGGGTAGATATCAGAGGTGTGTGTGTGTGTGTGTGTGTGTGTGTGAGTGTGAGTGTGAGTGTGAGTGTGAGTGTGAGTGTGTGTGTGTGTGTGTGTGTGTGTGTGTGTGTGTGTGTGTGTGTGTGTGTGTGTACCCTCCAGTGGCAGCAGGTCAGGACAGTAGTAGTGCAGAACAGCAGCTATAGCACAGCCATTAGACAAATCCCTTACACCAGACACCAGAGGAAAAGTAGGAGTCTGCTTAGACAGAACCTTATCCTTCCTATAACGGATCTGACAGAGAGGGAGGGAGGGAGGGAGGGAGGGAGGGAGGGAGGGAGGGAGGGAGGGAGGGAGGGAGGGACATGAGAGAGAGAAGGAGAGAGAGAAAAAAACAACAGTTAACTACCTATTGTTGAATTAGTTATTCAAACCAAAAGGCCCAGAATTACCCCACAATACAGATGACTTTGCCACGATGTTTAGAGAAATGATCAAGACATGTCATAAACTCCACAGCCAGCCAATAATCTACCAACACAGCAGAGAAAAGAAATCTGACAAACCAAGCACAAGAATTACTGCAGCACAGTACACTCGCACACACAAGCAGCGCACACGCTGAACAGAGTTATGGCTCACATGTCAAACGAGACACTGCAGTGAAAAGACGGATGGCAGACAGAAAGAAAGAAAAGAAAGGAAGTGCAGAAAAGAGTTGAAGCAGTGTGAGCTGAGACTGTAGCGCTCTCTGGTGGACATGCAGTGCAACAACAGGCAGTAGAACCACAAGGCACTTGAGTGACTGAACCACGAAGGAGAAAGAAGAAATCAAGTGAGACCAGAAAACGACAAGAACTGTGTTAGCAGACTGAAAAACAACAAGCTCCTTCCTCTAGAGAACTGTGTTTACAGACTGAAAAACAACACGCTCCTTCCTCTGAAGAACTGTGTTAGCAGACTGAAAAACAACAAGCTCCTTCCTCTAGAGAACAGTGTTAGCAGACTGAAAAACAACAAGCTCCTTCCTCTAGAGAACTGTGTTAGCAGACTGAAAAACAACAAGCTCCTTCCTCTAGAGAACTGTGTTAGCAGACTGAAAAACAACACGCTCCTTCCTCTAGAGAACAGTGTTAGCAGACTGGAAAACAACAAGCTCCTTCCTCTAGAGAACAGTGTTAGCAGACTGGAAAACAACAAGCTCCTTACTCTAGAGAACTGTGTTAGCAGACTGAAAAACAACAAGCTCCTTCCTCTAGAGAACTGTGTTAGCAGACTGAAAAACAACAAGCTCCTTCCTCTAGAGAACTGTGTTTGCAGACTGAAAAACAACACGCTCCTTCCTCTAGAGAACTGTGTTAGCAGACTGAAAAACAACAAGCTCCTTCCTCTAGAGAACTGTGTTAGCAGACTGAAAAACAACAAGCTCCTTCCTCTAGAGAACTGTGTTCGCAGACTGAAAAACAACAAGCTCCTTCCTCTAGAGAACTGTGTTAGCAGACTGAAAAACAACAAGCTCCTTCCTCTAGAGAACTGTGTTCGCAGACTGAAAAACAACAAGCTCCTTCCTCTAGAGAACAGTGTTAGCAGACTGAAAAACAACAAGCTCCTTCCTCTAGAGAACAGTGTTAGCAGACTGAAAAACAACACGCTCCTTCCTCTAGAGAACTGTGTTAGCAGACTGAAAAACAACACGCTCCTTCCTCTAGAGAACTGTGTTAGCAGACTGAAAAACAACACGCTCCTTCCTCTAGAGAACTGTGTTAGCAGACTGAAAAACAACAAGCTCCTTCCTCTAGAGAACTGTGTTTGCAGACTGAAAAACAACACGCTCCTTCCTCTAGAGAACTGTGTTAGCAGACTGAAAAACAACAAGCTCCTTCCTCTAGAGAACAGTGTTAGCAGACTGAAAAACAACAAGCTCCTTCCTCTAGAGAACTGTGTTAGCAGACTGAAAAACAACAAGCTCCTTCCTCTAGAGAACTGTGTTAGCAGACTGAAAAACAACAAGCTCCTTCCTCTAGAGAACAGTGTTAGCAGACTGGAAACAACAAGCTCCTTCCTCTAGAGAACTGTGTTAGCAGACTGAAAAACAACAAGCTCCTTCCTCTAGAGAACTGTGTTAGCAGACTGAAAAACAACAAGCTCCTTCCTCTAGAGAACTGTGTTTGCAGACTGAAAAACAACACGCTCCTTCCTCTAGAGAACTGTGTTAGCAGACTGAAAAACAATAAGCTCCTTCCTCTAGAGAACTGTGTTAGCAGACTGAAAAACAACAAGCTCCTTCCTCTAGAGAACTGTGTTAGCAGACTGAAAAACAACAAGCTCATTCCTCTAGAGAACTGTGTTAGCAGACTGAAAAACAACAAGCTCCTTCCTCTAGAGAACTGTGTTTGCAGACTGAAAAACAACACGCTCCTTCCTCTAGAGAACTGTGTTAGCAGACTGAAAAACAACAAGCTCCTTCCTCTAGAGAACTGTGTTTGCAGACTGAAAAACAACAAGCTCCTTCCTCTAGAGAACTGTGTTAGCAGACTGGAAAACAACAAGCTCCTTCCTCTAGAGAACAGTGTTAGCAGACTGGAAAACAACAAGCTCCTTCCTCTAGAGAACTGTGTTAGCAGACTGAAAAACAACACGCTCCTTCCTCTAGAGAACTGTGTTAGCAGACTGAAAAACAACAAGCTCCTTCCTCTAGAGAACTGTGTTAGCAGACTGAAAAACAACAAGCTCCTTCCTCTAGAGAACTGTGTTAGCAGACTGGAAAAACAACACGCTCCTTCCTCTGAAGAACTGTGTTAGCAGACTGAAAAACAACAAGCTCCTTCCTCTAGAGAACAGTGTTAGCAGACTGAAAAACAACAAGCTCCTTCCTCTAGAGAACTGTGTTAGCAGACTGAAAAACAACAAGCTCCTTCCTCTAGAGAACTGTGTTAGCAGACTGAAAAACAACACGCTCCTTCCTCTAGAGAACAGTGTTAGCAGACTGGAAAACAACAAGCTCCTTCCTCTAGAGAACAGTGTTAGCAGACTGGAAAACAACAAGCTCCTTCCTCTAGAGAACTGTGTTAGCAGACTGAAAAACAACAAGCTCCTTCCTCTAGAGAACTGTGTTAGCAGACTGAAAAACAACAAGCTCCTTCCTCTAGAGAACTGTGTTTGCAGACTGAAAAACAACACGCTCCTTCCTCTAGAGAACTGTGTTAGCAGACTGACAAACAACAAGCTCCTTCCTCTAGAGAACTGTGTTAGCAGACTGAAAAACAACAAGCTCCTTCCTCTAGAGAACTGTGTTCGCAGACTGAAAAACAACAAGCTCCTTCCTCTAGAAAACTGTGTTAGCAGACTGAAAAACAACAAGCTCCTTCCTCTAGAGAACTGTGTTCGCAGACTGAAAAACAACAAGCTCCTTCCTCTAGAGAACAGTCTTAGCAGACTGAAAAACAACAAGCTCCTTCCTCTAGAGAACAGTGTTAGCAGACTGAAAAACAACACGCTCCTTCCTCTAAAGAACTGTGTTAGCAGACTGAAAAACAACAAGCTCCTTCCTCTAGAGAACTGTGTAAGCAGACTGAAAAACAACAAGCTCCTTCCTCTAGAGAACTGTGTTAGCAGACTGAAAAACAACACGCTCCTTCCTCTAGAGAACTGTGTTAGCAGACTGAAAAACAACACGCTCCTTCCTCTAGAGAACTGTGTTAGCAGACTGAAAAACAACAAGCTCCTTCCTCTAGAGAACTGTGTTAGCAGACTGAAAAACAACAAGCTCCTTCCTCTAGAGAACTGTGTTAGCAGACTGAAAAACAACAAGCTCCTTCCTCTAGAGAACAGTGTTAGCAGACTGGAAACAACAAGCTCCTTCCTCTAGAGAACTGTGTTAGCAGACTGAAAAACAACAAGCTCCTTCCTCTAGAGAACTGTGTTAGCAGACTGAAAAACAACAAGCTCCTTCCTCTAGAGAACTGTGTTTGCAGACTGAAAAACAACACGCTCCTTCCTCTAGAGAACTGTGTTAGCAGACTGAAAAACAATAAGCTCCTTCCTCTAGAGAACTGTGTTAGCAGACTGAAAAACAACAAGCTCCTTCCTCTAGAGAGCTGTGTTAGCAGACTGAAAAACAACAAGCTCATTCCTCTAGAGAACTGTGTTAGCAGACTGAAAAACAACAAGCTCCTTCCTCTAGAGAACTGTGTTTGCAGACTGAAAAACAACACGCTCCTTCCTCTAGAGAACTGTGTTAGCAGACTGAAAAACAATAAGCTCCTTCCTCTAGAGAACTGTGTTAGCAGACTGAAAAACAACAAGCTCCTTCCTCTAGAGAACTGTGTTAGCAGACTGAAAAACAACAAGCTCATTCCTCTAGAGAACTGTGTTAGCAGACTGAAAAACAACAAGCTCCTTCCTCTAGAGAACTGTGTTTGCAGACTGAAAAACAACACGCTCCTTCCTCTAGAGAACTGTGTTAGCAGACTGAAAAACAACAAGCTCCTTCCTCTAGAGAACTGTGTTTGCAGACTGAAAAACAACAAGCTCCTTCCTCTAGAGAACTGTGTTAGCAGACTGGAAAACAACAAGCTCCTTCCTCTAGAGAACAGTGTTAGCAGACTGGAAAACAACAAGCTCCTTCCTCTAGAGAACTGTGTTAGCAGACTGAAAAACAACACGCTCCTTCCTCTCGAGAACTGTGTTAGCAGACTGAAAAACAACAAGCTCCTTCCTCTAGAGAACTGTGTTAGCAGACTGAAAAACAACAAGCTCCTTCCTCTAGAGAACTGTGTTAGCAGACTGGAAAAACAACACGCTCCTTCCTCTGAAGAACTGTGTTAGCAGACTGAAAAACAACAAGCTCCTTCCTCTAGAGAACAGTGTTAGCAGACTGAAAAACAACAAGCTCCTTCCTCTAGAGAACTGTGTTAGCAGACTGAAAAACAACAAGCTCCTTCCTCTAGAGAACTGTGTTAGCAGACTGAAAAACAACACGCTCCTTCCTCTAGAGAACAGTGTTAGCAGACTGGAAAACAACAAGCTCCTTCCTCTAGAGAACAGTGTTAGCAGACTGGAAAACAACAAGCTCCTTCCTCTAGAGAACTGTGTTAGCAGACTGAAAAACAACAAGCTCCTTCCTCTAGAGAACTGTGTTAGCAGACTGAAAAACAACAAGCTCCTTCCTCTAGAGAACTGTGTTTGCAGACTGAAAAACAACACGCTCCTTCCTCTAGAGAACTGTGTTAGCAGACTGACAAACAACAAGCTCCTTCCTCTAGAGAACTGTGTTAGCAGACTGAAAAACAACACGCTCCTTCCTCTAGAGAACTGTGTTAGCAGACTGAAAAACAATAAGCTCCTTCCTCTAGAGAACTGTGTTAGCAGACTGAAAAACAACAAGCTCCTTCCTCTAGAGAGCTGTGTTAGCAGACTGAAAAACAACAAGCTCCTTCCTCTAGAGAACTGTGTTAGCAGACTGAAAAACAACAAGCTCCTTCCTCTAGAGAACTGTGTTTGCAGACTGAAAAACAACACGCTCCTTCCTCTAGAGAACTGTGTTAGCAGACTGAAAAACAACAAGCTCCTTCCTCTAGAGAACTGTGTTAGCAGACTGAAAAACAACACGCTCCTTCCTCTAGAGAACTGTGTTCGCAGACTGAAAAACAACAAGCTCCTTCCTCTAGAGAACAGTGTTAGCAGACTGAAAAACAACAAGCTCCTTCCTCTAGAGAACAGTGTTAGCAGACTGAAAAACAACACGCTCCTTCCTCTAAAGAACTGTGTTAGCAGACTGAAAAACAACAAGCTCCTTCCTCTAGAGAACTGTGTTAGCAGACTGAAAAACAACACGCTCCTTCCTCTAGAAAAAAGTGTTAGCAGACTGGAAAACAACAAGCTCCTTCCTCTAGAGAACAGTGTTAGCAGACTGAAAAACAATAAGCTCCTTCCTCTAGAGAACTGTGTTAGCAGACTGAAAAACAACAAGCTCCTTCCTCTAGAGAGCTGTGTTAGCAGACTGAAAAACAACAAGCTCATTCCTCTAGAGAACTGTGTTAGCAGACTGAAAAACAACAAGCTCCTTCCTCTAGAGAACTGTGTTTGCAGACTGAAAAACAACACGCTCCTTCCTCTAGAGAACTGTGTTAGCAGACTGAAAAACAACAAGCTCCTTCCTCTAGAGAACTGTGTTAGCAGACTGAAAAACAACACGCTCCTTCCTCTAGAGAACTGTGTTCGCAGACTGAAAAACAACAAGCTCCTTCCTCTAGAGAACAGTGTTAGCAGACTGAAAAACAACAAGCTCCTTCCTCTAGAGAACTGTGTTAGCAGACTGAAAAACAACAAGCTCCTTCCTCTAGAGAACTGTGTTAGCAGACTGAAAAACAACACGCTCCTTCCTCTAGAGAACTGTGTTCGCAGACTGAAAAACAACAAGCTCCTTCCTCTAGAGAACTGTGTTAGCAGACTGAAAAACAACACGCTCCTTCCTCTAGAAAAAAGTGTTAGCAGACTGGAAAACAACAAGCTCCTTCCTCTAGAGAACAGTGTTAGCAGACTGGAAAACAACAAGCTCCTTCCTCTAGAGAACTGTGTTAGCAGACTGAAAAACAACAAGCTCCTTCCTCTAGAGAACTGTGTTAGCAGACTGAAAAACAACAAGCTCCTTCCTCTAGAGAACTGTGTTTGCAGACTGAAAAACAACACGCTCCTTCCTCTAGAGAACTGTGTTAGCAGACTGACAAACAACAAGCTCCTTCCTCTAGAGAACTGTGTTAGCAGACTGAAAAACAACAAGCTCCTTCCTCTAGAGAACTGTGTTCGCAGACTGAAAAACAACAAGCTCCTTCCTCTAGAGAACTGTGTTAGCAGACTGAAAAACAACAAGCTCCTTCCTCTAGAGAACTGTGTTAGCAGACTGAAAAACAACACGCTCCTTCCTCTAAAGAACTGTGTTAGCAGACTGAAAAACAACAAGCTCCTTCCTCTAGAGAACTGTGTAAGCAGACTGAAAAACAACAAGCTCCTTCCTCTAGAGAACTGTGTTAGCAGACTGAAAAACAACACGCTCCTTCCTCTAGAGAACTGTGTTAGCAGACTGAAAAACAACACGCTCCTTCCTCTAGAGAACTGTGTTAGCAGACTGAAAAACAACACGCTCCTTCCTCTAGAGAACTGTGTTAGCAGACTGAAAAACAACAAGCTCCTTCCTCTAGAGAACTGTGTTTGCAGACTGAAAAACAACACGCTCCTTCCTCTAGAGAACTGTGTTAGCAGACTGAAAAACAACAAGCTCCTTCCTCTAGAGAACAGTGTTAGCAGACTGAAAAACAACAAGCTCCTTCCTCTAGAGAACTGTGTTAGCAGACTGAAAAACAACAAGCTCCTTCCTCTAGAGAACTGTGTTAGCAGACTGAAAAACAACAAGCTCCTTCCTCTAGAGAACAGTGTTAGCAGACTGGAAACAACAAGCTCCTTCCTCTAGAGAACTGTGTTAGCAGACTGAAAAACAACAAGCTCCTTCCTCTCGAGAACTGTGTTAGCAGACTGGAAAACAACAAGCTCCTTCCTCTAGAGAACTGTGTTTGCAGACTGAAAAACAACACGCTCCTTCCTCTAGAGAACTGTGTTAGCAGACTGAAAAACAACAAGCTCCTTCCTCTAGAGAACTGTGTTAGCAGACTGAAAAACAACAAGCTCCTTCCTCTAGAGAACTGTGTTAGCAGACTGAAAAACAACAAGCTCCTTCCTCTAGAGAACTGTGTTCGCAGACTGAAAAACAACAAGCTCCTTCCTCTAGAGAACTGTGTTAGCAGACTGAAAAACAACAAGCTCCTTCCTCTAGAGAACTGTGTTCGCAGACTGAAAAACAACACGCTCCTTCCTCTAAAGAACTGTGTTAGCAGACTGAAAAACAACAAGCTCCTTCCTCTAGAGAACTGTGTAAGCAGACTGAAAAACAACAAGCTCCTTCCTCTAGAGAACTGTGTTAGCAGACTGAAAAACAACACGCTCCTTCCTCTAGAGAACTGTGTTAGCAGACTGAAAAACAACACGCTCCTTCCTCTAGAGAACTGTGTTAGCAGACTGAAAAACAACAAGCTCCTTCCTCTAGAGAACTGTGTTTGCAGACTGAAAAACAACACGCTCCTTCCTCTAGAGAACTGTGTTAGCAGACTGAAAAACAACAAGCTCCTTCCTCTAGAGAACAGTGTTAGCAGACTGAAAAACAACAAGCTCCTTCCTCTAGAGAACTGTGTTAGCAGACTGAAAAACAACAAGCTCCTTCCTCTAGAGAACTGTGTTAGCAGACTGAAAAACAACAAGCTCCTTCCTCTAGAGAACAGTGTTAGCAGACTGGAAACAACAAGCTCCTTCCTCTAGAGAACTGTGTTAGCAGACTGAAAAACAACAAGCTCCTTCCTCTCGAGAACTGTGTTAGCAGACTGGAAAACAACAAGCTCCTTCCTCTAGAGAACTGTGTTTGCAGACTGAAAAACAACACGCTCCTTCCTCTAGAGAACTGTGTTAGCAGACTGAAAAACAACAAGCTCCTTCCTCTAGAGAACTGTGTTAGCAGACTGAAAAACAACAAGCTCCTTCCTCTAGAGAACTGTGTTCGCAGACTGAAAAACAACAAGCTCCTTCCTCTAGAGAACTGTGTTAGCAGACTGAAAAACAACAAGCTCCTTCCTCTAGAGAACTGTGTTCGCAGACTGAAAAACAACAAGCTCCTTCCTCTAGAGAACTGTGTTAGCAGACTGAAAAACAACAAGCTCCTTCCTCTAGAGAACTGTGTTCGCAGACTGAAAAACAACACGCTCCTTCCTCTAAAGAACTGTGTTAGCAGACTGAAAAACAACAAGCTCCTTCCTCTAGAGAACTGTGTAAGCAGACTGAAAAACAACAAGCTCCTTCCTCTAGAGAACTGTGTTAGCAGACTGAAAAACAACACGCTCCTTCCTCTAGAGAACTGTGTTAGCAGACTGAAAAACAACACGCTCCTTCCTCTAGAGAACTGTGTTCGCAGACTGAAAAACAACAAGCTCCTTCCTCTAGAGAACAGTGTTAGCAGACTGAAAAACAACAAGCTCCTTCCTCTAGAGAACAGTGTTAGCAGACTGAAAAACAACACGCTCCTTCCTCTAAAGAACTGTGTTAGCAGACTGAAAAACAACAAGCTCCTTCCTCTAGAGAACTGTGTAAGCAGACTGAAAAACAACAAGCTCCTTCCTCTAGAGAACTGTGTTAGCAGACTGAAAAACAACACGCTCCTTCCTCTAGAGAACTGTGTTAGCAGACTGAAAAACAACACGCTCCTTCCTCTAGAGAACTGTGTTAGCAGACTGAAAAACAACACGCTCCTTCCTCTAGAGAACTGTGTTAGCAGACTGAAAAACAACAAGCTCCTTCCTCTAGAGAACTGTGTTTGCAGACTGAAAAACAACACGCTCCTTCCTCTAGAGAACTGTGTTAGCAGACTGAAAAACAACAAGCTCCTTCCTCTAGAGAACAGTGTTAGCAGACTGAAAAACAACAAGCTCCTTCCTCTAGAGAACTGTGTTAGCAGACTGAAAAACAACAAGCTCCTTCCTCTAGAGAACTGTGTTAGCAGACTGAAAAACAACAAGCTCCTTCCTCTAGAGAACAGTGTTAGCAGACTGGAAACAACAAGCTCCTTCCTCTAGAGAACTGTGTTAGCAGACTGAAAAACAACAAGCTCCTTCCTCTAGAGAACTGTGTTAGCAGACTGGAAAACAACAAGCTCCTTCCTCTAGAGAACTGTGTTTGCAGACTGAAAAACAACACGCTCCTTCCTCTAGAGAACTGTGTTAGCAGACTGAAAAACAACAAGCTCCTTCCTTTAGAGAACAGTGTTAGCAGACTGAAAAACAACAAGCTCCTTCCTCTAGAGAACTGTGTTAGCAGACTGAAAAACAACAAGCTCATTCCTCTAGAGAACTGTGTTAGCAGACTGAAAAACAACAAGCTCCTTCCTCTAGAGAACTGTGTTTGCAGACTGAAAAACAACACGCTCCTTCCTCTAGAGAACTGTGTTTGCAGACTGAAAAACAACAAGCTCCTTCCTCTAGAGAACTGTGTTTGCAGACTGAAAAACAACAAGCTCCTTCCTCTAGAGAACTGTGTTAGCAGACTGGAAAACAACAAGCTCCTTCCTCTAGAGAACAGTGTTAGCAGACTGGAAAACAACAAGCTCCTTCCTCTAGAGAACTGTGTTAGCAGACTGAAAAACAACACGCTCCTTCCTCTAGAGAACTGTGTTAGCAGACTGAAAAACAACAAGCTCCTTCCTCTAGAGAACAGTGTTAGCAGACTGAAAAACAACAAGCTCCTTCCTCTAGAGAACTGTGTTAGCAGACTGAAAAACAACAAGCTCCTTCCTCTAGAGAACTGTGTTAGCAGACTGAAAAACAACACGCTCCTTCCTCTAGAGAACAGTGTTAGCAGACTGGAAAACAACAAGCTCCTTCCTCTCGAGAACAGTGTTAGCAGACTGGAAAACAACAAGCTCCTTCCTCTAGAGAACTGTGTTAGCAGACTGAAAAACAACAAGCTCCTTCCTCTAGAGAACTGTGTTAGCAGACTGAAAAACAACAAGCTCCTTCCTCTAGAGAACTGTGTTTGCAGACTGAAAAACAACACGCTCCTTCCTCTAGAGAACTGTGTTAGCAGACTGACAAACAACAAGCTCCTTCCTCTAGAGAACTGTGTTAGCAGACTGAAAAACAACACGCTCCTTCCTCTAGAGAACTGTGTTAGCAGACTGAAAAACAATAAGCTCCTTCCTCTAGAGAACTGTGTTAGCAGACTGAAAAACAATAAGCTCCTTCCTCTAGAGAACTGTGTTAGCAGACTGAAAAACAACAAGCTCCTTCCTCTAGAGAGCTGTGTTAGCAGACTGAAAAACAACAAGCTCATTCCTCTAGAGAACTGTGTTAGCAGACTGAAAAACAACAAGCTCCTTCCTCTAGAGAACTGTGTTTGCAGACTGAAAAACAACACGCTCCTTCCTCTAGAGAACTGTGTTAGCAGACTGAAAAACAACAAGCTCCTTCCTCTAGAGAACTGTGTTTGCAGACTGAAAAACAACACGCTCCTTCCTCTAGAGAACTGTGTTAGCAGACTGAAAAACAACAAGCTCCTTCCTCTAGAGAACTGTGTTAGCAGACTGAAAAACAACACGCTCCTTCCTCTAGAGAACTGTGTTCGCAGACTGAAAAACAACAAGCTCCTTCCTCTAGAGAACAGTGTTAGCAGACTGAAAAACAACAAGCTCCTTCCTCTAGAGAACAGTGTTAGCAGACTGAAAAACAACACGCTCCTTCCTCTAAAGAACTGTGTTAGCAGACTGAAAAACAACAAGCTCCTTCCTCTAGAGAACTGTGTTAGCAGACTGAAAAACAACACGCTCCTTCCTCTAGAGAACTGTGTTAGCAGACTGAAAAACAACAAGCTCCTTCCTCTAGAGAGCTGTGTTAGCAGACTGAAAAACAACAAGCTCATTCCTCTAGAGAACTGTGTTAGCAGACTGAAAAACAACAAGCTCCTTCCTCTAGAGAACTGTGTTTGCAGACTGAAAAACAACACGCTCCTTCCTCTAGAGAACTGTGTTAGCAGACTGAAAAACAACAAGCTCCTTCCTCTAGAGAACTGTGTTTGCAGACTGAAAAACAACACGCTCCTTCCTCTAGAGAACTGTGTTAGCAGACTGAAAAACAACAAGCTCCTTCCTCTAGAGAACTGTGTTAGCAGACTGAAAAACAACACGCTCCTTCCTCTAGAGAACTGTGTTCGCAGACTGAAAAACAACAAGCTCCTTCCTCTAGAGAACAGTGTTAGCAGACTGAAAAACAACAAGCTCCTTCCTCTAGAGAACAGTGTTAGCAGACTGAAAAACAACACGCTCCTTCCTCTAAAGAACTGTGTTAGCAGACTGAAAAACAACAAGCTCCTTCCTCTAGAGAACTGTGTTAGCAGACTGAAAAACAACACGCTCCTTCCTCTAGAGAACAGTGTTAGCAGACTGGAAAACAACAAGCTCCTTCCTCTAGAGAACAGTGTTAGCAGACTGGAAAACAACAAGCTCCTTCCTCTAGAGAACTGTGTTAGCAGACTGAAAAACAACAAGCTCCTTCCTCTAGAGAACTGTGTTAGCAGACTGAAAAACAACAAGCTCCTTCCTCTAGAGAACTGTGTTTGCAGACTGAAAAACAACACGCTCCTTCCTCTAGAGAACTGTGTTAGCAGACTGACAAACAACAAGCTCCTTCCTCTAGAGAACTGTGTTAGCAGACTGAAAAACAACAAGCTCCTTCCTCTAGAGAACTGTGTTCGCAGACTGAAAAACAACAAGCTCCTTCCTCTAGAGAACTGTGTTAGCAGACTGAAAAACAACAAGCTCCTTCCTCTAGAGAACTGTGTTAGCAGACTGAAAAACAACACGCTCCTTCCTCTAAAGAACTGTGTTAGCAGACTGAAAAACAACAAGCTCCTTCCTCTAGAGAACTGTGTAAGCAGACTGAAAAACAACAAGCTCCTTCCTCTAGAGAACTGTGTTAGCAGACTGAAAAACAACACGCTCCTTCCTCTAGAGAACTGTGTTAGCAGACTGAAAAACAACACGCTCCTTCCTCTAGAGAACTGTGTTAGCAGACTGAAAAACAACACGCTCCTTCCTCTAGAGAACTGTGTTAGCAGACTGAAAAACAACAAGCTCCTTCCTCTAGAGAACTGTGTTTGCAGACTGAAAAACAACACGCTCCTTCCTCTAGAGAACTGTGTTTGCAGACTGAAAAAAACGGGATAGTTGAGACACAGCAATATGGTGGAGCCACAAGTATACAAGTGTGGAAGTGTGGAAGTGTGGAAGTGTACATGGAGACCAGATAGAGGGTGACCCCATCAGGATCAAATCAGCCCCAATGTGTCATTCCAACCAGAATGTGAATCAACAAGAAATAGTGATAAAAGATACATGTATAAAATAAAATCATAAATAACAGTGAATAAATAATATATAGGGTTTTCCATCCCCAGAGAGCAGGGTTGGAATGTCTGTCTGTCTGTCTGTCTGTTAGCTGAGAGAGAGAGAGAGAGAGAGAGAGAGAGAGAGAGAGAGAGAGAGAGAGAGAGAGACAGAGACAGAGAGAGAGAGAGAGAGAGAGAGAGAGAGAGAGAGAGCAGCCACAGGGTTGGAGTGTCTGTCTCTCTGTCTGTCTGTCTGTCTGGCAGCTGAGAGAGAGTCAGCAGCCACAGGGTTGGAATGTCTGGCTGGCTGTCTATCTGGCTGGCTGTCTGTTAGTTAACTGAGAGAGAGCAGCCACAGGGTTGGAGTGTCTGTCTGCCTGGCTGGCTGGCTGGCTGGCTGGCTGTCTGGCTGGCTGTCTGTTAGTTAGCTGAGAGAGAGCAGCCACAGGGTTGGAGTGTCTGTCTGCCTGGCTGGCTGGCTGGCTGGCTGGCTGTCTGGCTGGCTGTCTGTTAGTTAGCTGAGAGTGAGCAGCCACAGGGTTGGAGTGTCTTTCTGTCTGTCTGGCTGTCCGTTAGCTGAGAGAGAGAGACGAGGAAGAAGAGGAGGAGGAGGAAGAAGAGTGGCGTATACGTTACCACTGGAGGTTTATTCCCAGACTCCTCCTTCAAACAAAAAGCGATGGCATGCTGGATGAGGATGGCAGAGAGAAGGACAGGCGTAAACACCCACGGGTCGTCATGGGAACTGCCATACACAGTCACGTGACGAGGGGCAGGCGGGGGACGGGGGGGTTGAGGAGGGGGAGGGGGGGGGAGCAGAGATACATTAAGGTAAGAACCCCCTTCTCACCTCCCCACGATGCACAGGAGAGAAGTTTCCCCGAGGTACAGATCTAGGATCAGTTTCCCCTCCCCCAATCCTTAATCATTAGTGGGGAAAATGCACAAACTGACCAAAGATCAGTCCGGAACTTCGCGCTACTCTCGCCCCATCACCTCCTCCACCATCTACACTGAGTGTACAAAACATTAGGAACACCTTCCTGCATTACATTTGTTGTCCCATTTTGTCTCGATTCGTCAGGGACTCTACAAGGTGTGGAAAGCATTCCAACGGGGTGCTGGTCCATGTTGACCCTAATGCTTCCTACAGTTGTGTCCAGTTGGCTGGATGTCCTTTGGGTGGTGGACCATTCTTGATACACAGGGAAAACTTGTGAGTGTGAAAACTTGTTGAGTGTGAAAAACACAGCAGCGTTGCAGTTCTTGACACAAACCCTGTAACCCTGGCACCTACTACCATACCCCGTTCAAAGGCACTTAAATCTTTTGTCTTGTCCATTCACCCTCTGAATGGCACACATACACAATTCATGCCTCAATCATCTCAAGACTTACAAATCCTTCTTTAACATGTCTCCTCCCCTTCATCTACACTGATTGGTCGAAGTGGATTTAACAGGTGACATCAATAAGGGATCATAGCTTTCACCTGGATTCACCTGGTCAGTCTAGGTCATGGAAAGAGCAGGAGTTCTTAATGTTTTGTCCACTCAGTGTAGAGGTAGATGATGAGAGGTGAGTTGTTCGTAATCACAGGATCAGGGGCTGTAGTCATAAAGCCTCTCAGAGTGCTGATCTAGGATCAGTCCCCTCCTTTTATTCCTTAAGATTTAAGAGGCCAAACTGATCTTAGACGGGCACTCCTACTCTGAGACGCTTCATGAATATGGACCCTCTGTCAGTGACTATAACCTCAGAGGTTTAAAGTTCATAAGGTCAGGGTCATGTATATAGTGTCACACAGCAGGGAGAGAGAGAGAAAAGAGGAGGAGAAAGAGAAAAGAGGGGGTGGATAGATATAAAGTGTCTAGCATTTCAAAAGAGAAACATTATTTACAATGAGGCAGACATATCATGAGAGAGAGAAGAGCGAGAGAAGAGCGAGAGAGGAGAGGAGAGAGAGAGGAGAGAGAGACAGAGAGAGACAGAGAGAGGAGAGGAGAGAGAGACAGAGAGAGAGGAGAGGAGAGGAGAGGAGAGGAGAGGAGAGGAGAGGAGAGGAGAGGAGAGGAGAGGAGAGGAGAGGAGAGGAGAGAGACAGAGAGAGAGACAGAGAGAGAGACAGAGAGAGAGAGAGACAGAGAGAGAGAGAGAGAGAGAGAGAGAGAGAGAGAGAGAGAGAGAGAGAGAGAGAGAGAGAGGAGAGGAGAGAGAGGGAGAGGAGAGGAGAGGAGAGGAGAGGAGAGGAGAGGAGAGAGAGCGAAGAGGAGAGGAGAGGAGAGAGTGGGAGAGAGACAGAGAGAGAGAGAGACAGAGAGAGAGACGGAGAGACAGAGAGAGAGAGAGATAAAAGGAGTAGACTTACTGGGACCAGTTTCCAGTACCAGCGGGTGGGACACTGCCATACAGAAGCGAGGGATGTGAGAGAGAGAGATAAAAGAGAGAGATGAGAGAGAGAAGATAGAGATAAGAGAGAAGAGAGAGATGAGAGAGAGAAGAGAGAGATGAGAGAGAGGAGAGACAAGAGAGATAAGAGAGAGATAAGAGAGAGATAAGAGAGAGAGAAGAGAGAGATGAGAGATAAAAGAGAGAGAGAGAGAGAGAGAGAGAGAGAGAGAGAGAGAGAGAGAGAGAGAGAGAGAGAGAGAGAGAGAGAGAAAGAGAGAGCAGTAGAAGTGATATAAACTTTAGGGACACAGCAGTTTAGTCTTTAGTAGCAGTCTTATTTGGATGTTTAGAAATGCTTGCATGTGTGTGTGTATGTGTGTTTATTGACGTGTTTATGTGTGCGTGTGTGTATGTGTGTGTGTGTGTATGTGTGTGTTTATGTATGTGTGTGTTTATGTATGTGTGTATGCGTGTGCGTATGTGTGTGTGTGTTTATGTATGTGTGTGTTTGTGTGTGTGTGTGTGTGTGTGTGTTTATGTGTGTGTGTGTGTGTGTGTGTGTGTGTGTGTGTGTGTGTGTGTGTGTGTGTGTGTGTGTGTGTGTTTATGTATGTGCGTGTTTATGTGTGTGTGTGTGTGTGTATGTGTGTGTTTATGTATGTGTGTGTTTATGTATGTGTGTGTGTGTGTGTGTGTGTGTTTATGTATGTGTGTGTTTATGTATGTGTGTATGCGTGTGTGTATGTGTGTGTTTATGTATGTGTGTGTTTATGTATGTGTGTATGCGTGTGTGTATGTACTAACTGTTGGTTGAACAGGCTGTGGGTCTGTGCATGTTGGGACCTCCTCATCCTCAGTGCTCTCTCTCAACTTCTGATTCAACTGCAGAGAGAGACAGACAGTTAGAGACAATCACATGTCCACAGTACCATGGTCCTAATCTAGAATGACCAGGTTGTGTTCTAGAATGCCTTGGACATACGTGTTCTAGAATGACCTGGTTGTGATCTAGAACGTTCTAGTCGTGTTCTGGTCGTGTTCTAGAATGACCTGGTTGTGATCTAGAACGTTCTGGTTGTGTTCTGGTCGTGTTCTAGAATGACCTGGTCGTGTTCTGGGGTTCTATAAAGACCTATTGATGTTCTAAAAATGACCTGTTTCTGATCTAGAACGTTCTGGTTGTTCTTCTGGTCGTGTTCTAGAATGACCTGTAGGGCTGGGAGATAAATCAATATAAATAAATATTGAGGTAATTACTTCCCTCAATAACAATATCAAAACGTTTAGATACATTTTCGATAACGTCGATATAGAATAATTAGGTACAGCAGTCACCTCTGACGCAGCAGGAACGTCGATATAGAATAATTAGGTACAGCAGTCACCTCTGACGCAGCAGGAACGTCGATATAGAATAATTAGGTACAGCAGTCACCTCTGACGCAGCAGGAACGTCGATATAGAATAATTAGGTACAGCAGTCACCTCTGACGCAGCAGGAACGTCGATATAGAATAATTAGGTACAGCAGTCACCTCTGACGCAGCAGGAACGTCGATATAGAATAATTAGGTACAGCAGTCACCTCTGTGACGCAGCAGGAACGTCGATATAGAATAATTAGGTACAGCAGTCACCCATGTGACGCAGCAGGAACGTCGATATAGAATATTTAGGTACAGCAGTCACCTCTGACGCAGCAGGAACGTCGATATAGAATAATTAGGTACAGCAGTCACCTCTGACGCAGCAGGAACGTCGATATAGAATAATTAGGTACAGCAGTCACCTCTGACGCAGCAGGAACGTCGATATAGAATAATTAGGTACAGCAGTCACCTCTGTGACGCAGCAGGAACGTCGATATAGAATAATTAGGTACAGCAGTCACCTCTGACGCAGCAGGAACGTCGATATAGAATAATTAGGTACAGCAGTCACCTCTGTGATGCAGCAGGAACGTCGATATAGAATAATTAGGTACAGCAGTCACCTCTGTGATGCAGCAGGAACGTCGATATAGAATAATTAGGTACAGCAGTCACCTCTGTGATGCAGCAGGAACGTCGATATAGAATAATTAGGTACAGCAGTCACCTCTGACGCAGCAGGAACGTCGATATAGAATAATTAGGTACAGCAGTCACCTCTCTGACGCAGCAGGAACGTCGATATAGAATAATTAGGTACAGCAGTCACCTCTGACGCAGCAGGAACGTCGATATAGAATAATTAGGTACAGCAGTCACCTCTCTGACGCAGCAGGAACGTCGATATAGAATAATTAGGTACAGCAGTCACCTCTGACGCAGCAGGAACGTCGATATAGAATAATTAGGTACAGCAGTCACCTCTGTGACGCAGCAGGAACGTCGATATAGAATAATTAGGTATGCCATAGGGCAGCTTTAAAGCCAGAGACCGTAGACAGACTTGGCTTTCTGGCTTGTAAGACAACAACTACCCCAACTTCAACAGTTATAATACATATTGACTTGCACTATTTGTTTTTTTTTAGTTTTGTATTTCTTGCTCATGACTTGTAAGGGTTTACAGCTTTTTTTTAAAAGAGGAGTTAAAATGTTATTTGTGAGTTCTACTTCTGACAGTAAATAAGAAACAAAGTGTTCAGGCAGGCTTGAGTCTGAAGCAGATATATCATGATAATTATCGTTCCTGAATGAAAAAATAAATAAATAAATATATATATATAAACCATGGAAACCATGTATATATATATTGTGATAATTTATTTGCCATATCGCCCAGCCCTAATGACCTGGTTGTGTTCTAGAATGACCTGGTCATTTTCTGGTTGTGTTCTGGAATGACCTGGTTGTGTTCTAGAATGACCTGGTTGTGTTCCAGAATGACCTGGTTGTGTTCTAGAATGACCTGGTTGTGTTCTGGAATGACCTGGTTGTGTTCTGGAATGACCTGGTTGTGTTCTGGAATGACCTGGTTGTGTTCTAGAATGACCTGGTTGTGTTCTGGAATGACCTGGTCATTTTCTGGTTGTGTTCTGGTCTTACCCGGTTAACCCAGAAGAGGAGGGCATTCTCCCACGGAGCCCCGCCTCCCATTTTCTCTGCCTCTGCAGTCATCTTAACCTTGCCCACCGTCTCCATGGCAGCCAGTGACATCAGCGAGTCAATCAGGACCAGGTGGGCCTTCTAGACCAATCAGACAGAGAGAAGCAGACCATGAGCCAATCATGAGAAAGCAAAGGATCAACAATAGGAGTACCATTAGGGTTACACACACACACACTCACACACACTGTAACACACATTCACACACACACTGTAACACACACACTGTAACACACACACACACACACACACACACACACTGTAACACACACACACACACTCACACACTGTAACACACACTCACACACTCTAACACACTCTAACACACACACACACTCACACACTGTAACTCACACACTGTAACACACTGTAACTCACACACTGTAACACATACACACTCACACACTGTAACACACACACTCACACACTGTAACACACACTGTAACACACACTGTAACACACACACACTAACACACTGTAACACACACACTGTAACACACACACTGTAACACACACACACACACTGTAACACACACACACACACACACTGTAACACACACACACTGTAACACACACTCACACACTCTAACACACTCTAACACACTCTAACACACACACACACTCACACACTGTAACTCACACACTGTAACTCACACACTGTAACACATACACACTCACACACTGTAACACACACTGTAACACACACTGTAACACACACTGTAACACACCGTCTTGATGGGCGTGTGGCTGAGATCTTCCTCTGTGATGGCCACATCCTGGTCCCTGGGCTCCAGGCCCCTCTTGGTGAGGAGCTGCAGCAGTGCGGAGTTGTCCCCTGGGGGCCCCTGAGGAGCGGGCTGGGAGACCCCGTGGAGCAGGGCCTGGGTCCTACAGTACAGCTCAGGGGACAGGAGTAGCTGGGAGACGGAGGGCTTGAGGTGCTCCTGCTCAAACTTGTCTCTGTACAGAGGCTCTCGCAGCTCCACCGGGACATTCTCTATGGTGGATGAGAGGGGTAAACAATGAGGAACCGTAGAACTACCTGAACATTCTCTACAGGGAGACAGACAACCTATAGAGTTAGAACTGTAGAACTACCTGAACATTCTCTACAGGGAGACAGAGGACAACCTATAGAGTTAGAACTGTAGAACTACCTGAACATTCTCTACAGGGAGACAGAGGACAACCTATAGAGTTAGAACTGTAGAACTACCTGAACATTCTCTACAGGGAGACAGAGGACAACCTATAGAGTTAGAACTGTAGAACTACCTGAACATTCTCTACAGGAGACAGAGACAACCAGTTAGAAGTAGACACATTCTCTACAGGGAGACAGAGGACAACCTAGAGTTAGAACTGTAGAACTACCTGAACATTCTCTACAGGGAGACAGAGGACAACCTATAGAGTTAGAACTGTAGAACTACCTGAACATTCTCTACAGGGAGACAGAGGACAACCTATAGAGTTAGAACTGTAGAACTACCTGAACATTCTCTACAGGGAGACAGAGGACAACCTATAGAGTTAGAACTGTAGAACTACCTGAACATTCTCTACAGGGAGACAGAGGACAACCTATAGAGTTAGAACTGTAGAACTACCTGAACACCCCCCCTCTCTCCCACTCTCAATCAGTTACTCCAGAGAGAAAGAAAGGATGAAAGAGTGAATATACAGACTCTCTCTCTCCTCTCTCTGTCTCCATCTCTCTCGCTCTAGACAGGCATATCACACAGAGGAGAGGACAGATATAATGTCATTATCTGCATGAACAACTCAGCCAGGTGACAGTGTGTGTGTGTGTGTGTGTGTGTGTGTGTGTGTGTGTGTGTGTGTGTGTGTGTGTGTGTGTGTGTGTGTGTGTGTGTGTGTGTGTGTGTGTGTGTGTGTGTGTGTGTGTGTGTGTGCGTGTGTGTGTGTGTGTGTGTCTGTGTTTCCTCTCTGGCTGTCAGACGAGATGGACTCAGCTTAGAGCTCTTGCACACAACACCAAGAGTGGACCACATTCTGCGGCCTGGCACTGCAACACACACATCCCTCGGCTGGGCTCAGTGACCCATATCCCTCTGCTGCTCTAGGAGAGGGAAGGATGATCTGAGAGATTGGAGCAGCTCTCCCACTGGCAAGGAAGAAAGAAATATCTAACTCTGGACTGGACTACTCCCCTCCTCCTCTCTCCTCCTCCTCTCCTCCTTCCTCTCTTGGAGTCGGCTCCAAGAAGAAAGAGAGAGGACAATAATTCCAGGTGGGCTGTTGAGAGAGGGAGCAAGGGGAAGAAGGAGAGGAATCTGATCGAGGCTGCATCTGATTGGCTGTAAACGTAGTGTGTCCTTTGTTATCAGCAGAACTATGGTCCTTGACACACACACACATACACACACAAACACAAGCACACTAAACTGTAGTAGATTCAACTCTGTGTATTCAAGCTACAGAACACTGGAGATAAATGGAACGCGGGTTGCCATGGGAACGGCAGAAGAGGAGAAAGCCATTCCGTCTCAATCAAAAGGAATGACTGTGGCTCTGGACTGTGGCTCAGCAGGGCCCAGCTAAACCAATTAGCATCATTGCTAATCTAATCCAGTAGAAACAGGTTAAGAATGCTAAAACAGCAGAAACACACACAGGGCAGAGGAGGTTCAAAACAAACAGAGGCTTTGACTGAGACTGTATGGCAAGGAGGGTTGTGTACAACATACACAGCTATGTAAAGACCAGTGGAGGCTGCTGAGGGGAGGACGGCTCATCATAATGGCCAGCACGGAGCCAATGGAATGTCACCAAACACATGGAAACCATGGAAACCGTGTGTTTGATGTATTTGATACCGTTCCACTGATTCTGCTCCAGCCATTAACACAAGCCCCTCCTCCCCAATTAAGGTGCCACCAACCTCCTGTGGTAAAAGACACACACACACACAAACACACACTCACACACACACACATACACACACACAAACATACACACACACACACACACTCACACACACACACACATACACACACACACACACACAAACATACACACACACACACAAACATACACACACACACTCACAAACATACACACACACTCACAAACATACACACATACACACACATACACAATGGAGCCTAAACTAAACACACACAATGGAATGTGTTCATCAACACAGAAAGGGGAAGAAGGAGAGGAATCTGATCTCGGCTGCGTCTGATAGGACACACTATGTTTACAACCATCGTTATCAGCAGGACTATGGTCACTGACACACACACAGACACACACACACACAGAAACACACACAGAAACACACACACACACAGAAACACACACAGAAAACACACACACACACACACAGACACAGAAACACACACACAGAAACACGCACACACACACACACACACACACACACAGAAACACACACACACACACACAGAAACACACACACACACAGAAACACACACACAGAAACACACACTGACACACACACAGACACACACACAGAAACACACACACACACACAGAAACACACACACACACAGAAACACACACACACACAGAAACACGCACACACACACACACACACACACACACACAGAAAACACACACACACACACACAGAAACACACACACACACAGAAACACACACACACACACACACAGAAACACACACACAGAAACACACACACACACACACAGAAACACACACACACACACACAGAAACACACACACACACACACAGAAACACACACACACAGAGAAACACACACACACACACAGAAACACACACACACACAGAAACACACACACACACACACACACAGAAACACACACAAACACAGAAACTCACACACACAGAAACACACACACATCATGTCTGGCACAGGATCCTCTATTGATCTCTTATAGATTTAGAAGTCACTTAACCTCCATGAAGACACTTGCTTTAACAGTTTCCGCTATAATACCAATGTTACAGTGCAAGACAGAGTGCATCTGTGCAGTGTGTGTGTGCCAGATGTCGACGTGTGCTTTCCAACTTCCGTATTGGGCTGACTGAGATTTCTGTCGGGAAAAGGCTACGAACAACATCAGGTAACCTTCAACATACGTCAGGTAACCTTCAACATACGTCAGGTAGCCTTCAACATACGTCAGGTAGCCTTCTACATACGTCAGGTAGCCTTCTACATATCTCAGGTAGCCTTCTACATACGTCAGGTAGCCTTCAACATACGTCAGGTAGCCTTCTACATACGTCAGGTAGCCTTCTACATACGTCAGGTAGCCTTCTACATACGTCAGGTAGCCTTCAACATACGTCAGGTAGCCTTCAACATACGTCAGGTAGCCTTCAACATACGTCAGGTAGCCTTCTACATCAGGTAATCTTCAACATACGTCAGGTAGCCTTCTACATACGTCAGGTAGCCTTCTACATATCTCAGGTAGCCTTCACCATACGTCAGGTAGCCTTCAACATACGTCGGGTAACCTTCTACATACGTCAGGTAGCCTTCTACATACGTCAGGTAGCCTTCTACATACGTCAGGTAGCCTTCTACATACGGAAGGTAGCCTTCAACATACGTCAGGTAGCCTTCAACATACGTCGGGTAACCTTCAACATACGTCAGGTAGCCTTCTACATACGTCAGGTAGCCTTCTACATACGTCAGGTAGCCTTCTACATACGTCAGGTAGCCTTCTACATACTGAAGGTAGCCTTCAACATACGTCAGGTAGCCTTCAACATACGTCGGGTAACCTTCAACATACGTCAGGTAACCTTCTACATACGTCAGGTAGCCTTCTACATACGTCAGGTTGCCTTCAACATACGTCAGGTAGCCTTCTACATACGTCAGGTAGCCTTCTACATATCTCAGGTAGCCTTCTACATCAGGTAACCTTCTACATACGGCAGGTAGCCTTCTACATACATCAGGTAGCCTTCTACATACGTCAGGTTGCCTTCTACATACGTCAGGTTGCCTTCTACATATCTCAGGTAGCCTTCTACATACGTCAGGTAGCATTCAACAAGCGGCAGGTAGCCTTCTACATACGGAAGGTAGCCTTCAACATACGTCAGGTAGCCTTCTACATACGTCAGGTTGCCTTCAACATACGTCAGGTAGCCTTCTACATATCTCAGGTAGCCTTCTACATACGTCAGGTTGCCTTCAACATACGTCAGGATAGCCTTCAACATATCTCAGGTAACCTTCTACATACGCCAGGTTGCCTTCAACATACGTCAGGTAGCCTTCTACATATCTCAGGTAGCCTTCTACATACGTCAGGTAGCCTTCTACATACGTCAGGTAGCCTTCTACATATCTCAGGTAGCCTTCTACATACGTCAGGTAGCCTTCTACATACGTCAGGTTGCCTTCAACATACGTCAGGTAGCCTTCTACATATCTCAGGTAGCCTTCTACATACGCCAGGTTGCCTTCAACATACGTCAGGTAGCCTTCTACATACGGAAGGTAGCCTTCAACATACGCCAGGTTGCCTTCAACATACGTCAGGTAGCCTTCTACATACGGAAGGTAGCCTTCAACATACGTCAGGTAACCTTCAACATAAGGGAATCGATACAGTTAAGAGGCTCAAACTCACAATAGACAAGACAGGGTGCTATTGAACGGTCCCACAGGAGTAAATTACACTTTCTCTATTTCCCTAATAACCAATCCTCAGTCCTCTCTCCACCCCAAGACCTCAAGACCACGTTCTGTAGCCACATGTAGATAGAACGCTCCCACTTTATCTGGATGGTCCCACATAGATGCTCTACAGACGGTCACACTATCAACACACTATCTGTTGATAAGCAACTGCTTGCTAAGGTCACGGTTAGGTTTGGAATAAGGGTTAGTGTTAGGGTAAGGGTTAAGGTTAGGGTAAGGGTTAGGGTGAGGGTTAAGGTTAGGTTAAGGTTAGGGTAAGGGTTAAGGTTAGGGTTAAGGTTAGGGCTAAGGTTAGTGCTAGGGTACGGGTTAAGGTTAGGGTTAAGGTGAGGATTAAGGTTAGGGTTAATTTAAGGGTTAAGGTTAAGGGTTAAGGTTAGGGTTAGGGATAGGGTTCGTGGATAGTTAGTTGAAATGTTGTTGAAAGCTATTGAACATCTACAAACCATCTACAAACTATCCAAATAAAGTGTTCCGATAGAACTGCCATGAACAGAGCTGAGGTTATTACGACTCCCTGCTAAAATAAAGGTTACATCAATTATAGGCCTACATGTTCTATATTCTACATGTTCTATATTCTACATGTTCTATATTCTACACGTTCTATATTCTACATGTTCCATAATCTACATGTTCTACATTCTACATGTTCCCTATTCTACATGTCCTATATTCTACATGCCCCATATTCTACATTTTCTATTTTCTACATGTTCTATATTCTACATGTTCTATATTCTACATGTTCCATATTCTACATGTTCTATTTTCTACATGTTCCATATTCTACATGTTCTATTTTCTACAAGTTCTATATTCTACATGTCCTATATTCTACATGTTCTATATTCTACATGTCCCATATTCTACATGTCCCATATTCTACATGTCCCATATTCTACATGTCCCATATTCTACATGTTCTATATTCTACATGTTCTATATTCTACATGTTCCATATTCTACATGTTCTATATTCTACATGTCCCATATTCTACATGTTCCATATTCTACATGTTCCATATTCTACATGTTCCATATTCTACATGTTCCATATTCTACATGTCCCATATTCTACATGTCCAATATTCTACATGTCCCATATTCTACATG
Source organism: Oncorhynchus masou masou (assembly GCF_036934945.1). Classification (NCBI taxonomy): domain Eukaryota; kingdom Metazoa; phylum Chordata; class Actinopteri; order Salmoniformes; family Salmonidae; genus Oncorhynchus; species Oncorhynchus masou. The sequence goes on along the minus strand of NW_027013502.1, from coordinate 382,710 downwards.
TTCTATATTCTACATGTTCCATATTCTACATGTTCCATATTCTACATGTTCCATATTCTACATGTTCTATATTCTACATGTCCCATATTCTACATGTTCTATATTCTACATGTTCTATATTCTACATGTCCTATATTCTACATGTTCTATATTCTACATGTTCCATATTTTACATAGTTTCTGAACGTTTCAAGACGTTGCGTCCTACTGCACGCTGCAGAGGACATTACAATTCCACCAAATGGGCGTGTTAGCAGGCCTGTAGGCTGACAAAGGGAACCCCCAGGCGCAACTGCCAGGGAAATGTGTAGGCTACATAAAAACGATTATGCGAGATTATATCCTTTCCTCGTCTCCTTTCCTTAATGGTAGGCGTACAATCGCTGATCCTTTCCTTAATGGTAGGCGTACAATCGCTGATCTGATATAAATTGGCAGGTGAAAGCGACGTGGTTATAACCTATCCACTTCGCCTATCGGTGGTGATGGAAGCTTGTGCCGATAAAGCCAGAACAGACATATCTGTATGTTCATCGCATGTCCTTTTGTGGCAGCTGTATAGCTGACGCTTAACCACAGGCTAAATGAGTAGCTGTGTCACCTTCACACGATTGTGTGAATCTATAACACAATCTATAACACACAAGCAATGCATGCGTATGGCTACGAGAAGGCTGGACCACCGTGATGGCGCCGAGGCGTGTGCGCGTGTAACACTGACACACATATGGAAGGGATATCCATTTAGACTTACCACGCACGCGGTGGCATAGGCCTACACTGATATTAGTCTGATATGTGGCGCGTGCAACACATTTAACGAGCAGATAGGCCTGTTGATCTTGGAGTGTAGGCCTATATTATCATCCAGTAGTATTACAGGCCGCGGGATAAATAACAGATTAACTGACGATAGAAGTATAAGAGGAAGGCGGTGACGCCATCCTCCTCCGCCCATACCGCTCCACGCGAACCGCTGCCTCTTTGAATCAAGGCCTTCTCTTTCTTAATTAACCATTCCGATTTTTGAACCTATAGAATCACCCCATTTAAAATATAAAAAAATACAAATATGAATGAACAGGTACGCTGTAACATATGGCATTCAACGCGTGCACCTGTGAGAGTGAAATGGCCAAAGAAGCAGTAGCTAACAGCCTGTGATGAAGAGGATAGACGCATATGGGTGTGAGCCTTTGAGATGCTTTGTGTGCGTCGCCTATCACATCTGTCTGTAGTCTATAATCAGACACATCGTAACCTTGACAACATAAACCTTTTTCGAATCAAATATAATTATTCCGTTGTTATTAACAGTAAATATCCGTGATTCTGTCCAATGGACGCCCTGGGAAAAAACGTGCACTTTCCCCGTTATAGCCCACGGGCACCGGCCAACTGCATCAATAACGGGAGAAACGTCCACCGGTAAATCGCCCATGATAAATAAAGCCCATTTTACCTGCGGATCCGTATGACTTTGCCAGTAGCCACCGGACGCTGGCGCACACCTTGGCTCGGTTGAAGTCGTACTGATTCAACGGTTTAATCTCCGGTACCGTGAATGTCTTCCTCATCTCACCTGCATCCTCCATAGCCCCACCAGTCCACCCCGCCGTTCCGAGAAGGAAGGATGGAGAGCCGAGGAGAGGAAGGAGGAGGGAGAAGGAGTGCACGCGATCTACAAAGCGGGGTGTTGCCGCAGCAGCAGCAGCTGCCGGCGAAAGAAATTAAAAATATAACAACAGCGATTTAAATCCTAATTGTTGCTGTGTTGCGGCGAATAATTAACGGTGACTGCTGTGCTGTGACCGTCTATGTCACCACGGCCTGATAATTAAGGTGTTGGTCCTTATTGCCGCTGCGAGCAATGCGCGGTCACTTGCTGCGTTGGCATCAGTGGGCCTGGGGGTGATGGGTAGTAGTGGTATGCTGATCCACGGAGACAACCGCATTTCAGGAAATGATTTCCATTCTTTCTGCTCTGCGAAGCTGTTCCATCACAGTAGTCCCCATGCAGTAGACTGCTGCACACGCATCCAGATGTAGGAGAGCCGCCACACTTTGATTGACCTAGTTTTCAGGTGCTGCTGTAGCCAACGGTCCTGTATGGGGGGTGATAAGGGACATATATAAACCTAGGCAACCGTGCCACCTGACATGACACAAACGCCTTAATAACATCTGCGTGACGTCTGCATCGAGTGTTAATGAAAGTCATAATGTGCATAGTTTATATTTGTATGAATTAAATCTCAACCATAAATGTTAGAAACTTACCATTTTTCTGTGCAAGCAGACATTCCTGTGTAGCCACCTTGAGCTGTCCTGTTGCCTACAGCTTGTGTATTTCCTGTTATTGCTAAAGGCCTAGAAAATATGATGCCCAATCTATAGATAATCTGTCTTTCCCTCAACACCGCATGGCATGTTATCTCGCTGTATACAGATCTAAATGCTGTTAGCCAATCATAGACTGTGTCGTTACCAGTTCCATATCAGACAACCAATAAGAGTTGTGTCCATGACTCTCAGAGGAGGTGCTATTCGAGATCCTTAGGATGTCCCTTTAGTCGAATAGAACAGTTCATAGACTTTCCCAGAGGGTCCATGCTATTCGGGATCCTTGGGATGTCCATACCTCTATCAAGTATAAATGTAAATTGGTTAAGTTTAGTGTTAGTTTAGGGGTAAGAACGTCACAAGGAATCTGAATTGCAGTGACCATTCATAGAGTGAGAGACTGGCACGGTGTTTGAGAGCTCGGCGACGACACAGACATTAATTTGTTTTGGTTTTTTACAAGCGGCAGAAGTGATATTAGAGACAATGACAATAATTACCAAGATGTCCTTGATCCAGTTGAGGAGTAAGTAGGTTATATTTAAATTGTGATATCATTAGGAAATATTTACGTCTACTGCGTTAAGACAAATTTGGTTTATTTGTAAAAAATACTTCTTTGTTGATAACGTATTGTCGAAAGCACTTAGGCAATATTATTTACTGAGGAGTTCATATGCTTTCTCAGAGGGTCAATGCTATTCGGGATCCTTGGGATGTCCCTTTCTCTACCAAGTATAAATTTACATTTACATTTAAGTCATTTAAATGTATGAAATGGTTCAGTTTAGTGTTAGTTTAGTGTTCAGGGTTCAGTTCATTGTTAGTTTAGTGTTAGTTTAGTGTGAGTTTAGTGTTAGTTTAGTGTGAGTTTAGTGTTAGTTTAGGGTTCAGGGTTCAGTTTAGTGTTAGTTTAGTGTTAGTTTAGTGTTAGTTTAGGGTTCAGGGTTCAGTTTAGTGTTAGTTTAGTGTTCAGGGTTCAGTTCATTGTTAGTTTAGTGTTAGTTTAGTGTGAGTTTAGTGTTAGTTTAGTGTGAGTTTAGTGTTAGTTTAGGGTTCAGGGTTCAGTTTAGTGTTAGTTTAGTGTTAGTTTAGTGTTCGTTTAGTGTTAGTTTAGGGTTCAGGGTTCAGTTTAGTGTTAGTTTAGTGTTAGTTTAGGGTTCAGGGTTCAGTTTAGTGTTAGTTTAGTGTTAGTTTAGGGTTCAGGGTTCAGTTTAGTGTTAGTTTAGTGTTAGTTTGGGGTTCAGGGTTCAGTTTAGTGTTAGTTTGGGGTTCAGGGTTCAGTTTAGTGTTAGTTTAGGGTTCAGGGTTCAGTTTAGTGTTAGTTTAGTGTCAGTTTAGTGTGAGTTTAGGGTTCAGGGTAAGGACGTCCCAAGGAATCCGGATTCCAGTCACCATTCATAGAGCGAGAAACTGGTACGGTAACTGAGAGCTCTGCAGCAACACAGACATTAATTTGTTTTGTTTTTTTACAAGCGGCAGAAGCAATTTTCAAGTGTCTGCCCCAGACAGTTTCCTTATTAGAGACGATGAAAATAATTTCCAAGATGTCCTTGATCCAATTGAGGAGTAAGTAGGCTATATTTAAGTTGTGATATCATTAGAAAATATTTAGGTCTACTGAGTTAAGGCAAATGTGGTTTATTTGAAAATAAAATTGTTTTGTTGATAACGTATTGTCGAAAGCACTAAGGCAATATTATTTACAGTGTTGATAGTGGAGTAGGCTAGTGTATAATAACGTCATTTTATGTGCTAGTATTATTTATTTAATGGATTAATTCAATTGTAAATTAAATAACTACTTGTCACCGAAGAAGGGAAAAAGGTACAACATGCATGTCACGCCCTGGTCGTAGTATTTTGTGTTTTCTTTATTTATTTGGTCATTAGGCAGCCATATTCTTTGAGTGTGTGGTGGGTGATTGTCCTTGTTCCTGTCTCCTGTGTTAGTGCCACACGGGACTGTTTTCGGGTTTTCACGGTTCTTGTTTTGTATTCTGTTCATGTATAGTTTGAACTCTAACAACGCTGCATATTGGTCCTCCGATCCTTCTCGCCTCTCCTCTTCGGAAGAAGAGGAGGAAATCCCTTACAATGTAACTGTGATGGAAGACCTAAAATCAGGCCTGACAACATCACAACGGTGTCCTAATACAGCGTGGATACAGTAGTAGCCTATTCTACAACAATGTAACTGTGATGGAAGACCTAAAATCAGGCCTGACAACATCACAACGGTGTCCTAATACAGCGTGGATACAGTAGTAGCCTATTCTACAACAATGTAACTGTGACGGAAGACCTAAAATCAGGCCTGACAACATCACAACGGTGTCCTAATACAGCGTGGATACAGTAGTAGCCTATTCTACAACAATGTAACTGTGACGGAAGACCTAAAATCAGGCCTGACAACATCACAACGGTGTCCTAATATAGTGTGGATACAGTAGTAGCCTGTTCTACAACAATGTAACTGTATGTGCTACTACTATTTATCTAATTGATCAATTAAATTGTACATGTGGATATTCTACATGCTACATGTTCTATATTCTATTTTCTACATGTTCTATATTCTACATGTTCGATATGTTCTATATTCTACATGTTCTATATTCTACATGTTCTATATTCTACATGTTCTATATTCTACATGTTCTATATTCTACATATTCCATATTCTACATGTTCCATATTCTACACATGTTCCATATTCTACATGTTCTATATTCTACATGTTTCATATTCTACATGTTCCATATTCTACGTGTTCCATATTTTACATAGTTTCTGAACGTTTCAAGACGTTGCGTCCTACTGCACGCTGCAGAGGACATTACAATTCCACCAAATGGGCATGTTAGCAGGCCTGTAGGCTGACAAAGGGAACTCCCAGGTGCAACTGCCAGGGAAATGTGTAGGCTACATAAAAACGATTATGCGAGATTATATCCTTTCCTCGTCTCCTTTCCTCAATTACCCCATTCAATGATTGGGGTAATTGTACAAGGTAGATACAGGAGTAGTCTATAGTCTGCAATAATAACGTCATTGAATGTGCGATAGTATCATTTATTTAATTGATGAATAGAATTGTAAATGGGGACGGGAAGGCTACTTCATTCAGTGAATACTGGATATATTGCTGTCTCTGGGAGAATGGTAATGACGTCTTTTCAGCTGTTGAACTATGGCAACCACAAGTAACCACATCCTCTTCTCCTGTTCAACTACGTTGACGCCACACTAAAAGGACCGTACATAGACCCCTGTGCCCCATGTCAGTGTAACATGATCCATCCAAGGCCTCTCAGCTGGATGCCTAAAATGTGAGAAATGTAAGCAAGATGCTATAGTATGTGTGTCTGTCTGTCTGTCTGTCTGTCTGTCTGTCTGTCTGTCTGTCTGTCTGTCTGTCTGTCTGTCTGTCTGTCTGTCTCTGTGTGTCTCTGTGTGTGTGTGTGTGTGTGTGTCTGTCTGTCTGTCTGTCTGTCTGTCTGTCTGTCTGTCTGTCTGTCTGTCTGTCTGTGTGTGTTTGGAGTTCCAAGTAAAGACTTGATGAGATGGTAAAGGCAATAGTGATGAGAGTGAGAGCATACAGTATGAAAATGAAGACCCCATGGGATCTAAAATGAGTGTGGGGTGCCTCTTGTGTTTCCTTTTTGTCCGTTTGAGGATACTCCAGTCACGACTGGTGGAGGTTCTTGGAACACTGCGATTTAAGTCTGAGCAGAGGTTGACGGAAACCTTCAAAAGTGCTGGTGTTATGTTGCATGTCATCTTGAATACCAGGCAGATGTTTGAGTGCAGAATCAAATGGTGTAAACTGAACAGGTTCAACTTGTTGAGGCCACTCTTTAAGAAAGGGTTTCCAACAGGGTTCTTTGGCTGTCACCAAAGGAGAAAACCTTTTGGTTCCATGTAGAACCCTCTGTGAAATGGAGCCCAAAAGGGTTCTACCTCGACACAGAAGGGGTTCTACCTGGAACCAAAAAGGGTTCTCCTATGGGGACTTGGGAAGAATCCTGTAAGTTTGTAGATAGCACCTTTTTATCTGAGTGTAGGCCTATATTGCAGACGTCGTTCCGTAGATATCTGTGAAAAATAAATAAAATTCATAGGTGATGGTGAGTTAAGATAATCATAAATAATATGAAACATCCCCACTTTTAGCAACACATTTGCAAGCAGGCAAAGTAGCCTATGTGTGCTGAGACATGTGTGATCACTCAACATTGACAGGACCAACAGAAAAAACATACTTGGGACTCCCGAGGGGCGCAGCGGTCTAAGGCACTGCATCTCAGGGCTTGAGGCATCACTACAGACCCTGGGTTGATTCCAGGCTGTATCACAACCGGCTGTGATTGGGAGTCCCATAGGACAGCGGACAATTGGCCCAGCGTCGACCAGGTTAGGGTTTGGCTGGGGTAGGTCGTCATTTATTATTTTTTATTTTATTTTTCACTTTAGTTTATTTGGTAAATATTTTCTTAAGAACTGCACTGTTGGTTATGGGCTTGTAAGTAAGCATTTCACGGTAAGGTCTACACTTGTTGTATTCGGCACGTGACAAAGTTGGATTTTATTTGAAATAGCTCATCCTGGCTACCAATGTTCTAGTACACATTTATTGAGGTACGGATATCAGAGATGTCAAGGTGGTACTCAAGCATGTGCCATGTGTATGTGACACACATATGTATGGTCATATTTGTGATGATTTATTTTGTTTATTTTGCCTCCCATGTATTTGCATTTTAATGTATGTATATAGTTACTGCCGCTATGTGAGCTGTGACGCCAATGAAGTGAGTTAGTGAGATATTTAACATTTCTTCTTCGTGATGGAGAACGACTAGTTCTGAAAACCAACGTTTCTCTCCGTCTCATCATTTTATCCTATTAATTCAGGTATGTAACGTGCAAAAATGCAATATGACTCAGAACATTGAGGTAAAGTGGCAGGGTAGCCTAGTGGTTAGAGCGTTGGACTTGTAACCGAAAGGTTGCAAGTTAGAATCCCCGAGCTGACAAGGTACACATCTGTTGTTCTGCCCCTGAACAGGCAGTTAACCCACTGTTCCTAGGCCGTCATTGAAAATAAGAATTTGTTCTTAACTGACTTGTGCCTAGGAAAATAAAGGTAAAAAAGACATATTCCATGAGTTTGGTGATGTTTGAAGGCAGTTTTAACTGAGTGAAAAATTGGTTGGTATTTTCCCCATTGTAAGTAAGTCAATGGAGTTAGGCTCGTTTGCTAATGGTTTACATGAACGAGAAGGCTTTAACATGGCCTCCAAACTTTGTGTACTTTTTTTCAACGTTTTAGATCCAATTTGTTTTATTTTCTATGAACAAAGGTCCCGTTTACTTTAGGTAAATTATGTAAATATGTGATGTCACGATAAAATGTGTTCGTGTTAATATTTGTACAAAAATAACATTTAACAGTTCGCTAGCTTGATGCTAACCTAATTTAGCTTGGCTTTGCGCTATAGTAGTTGGTTCTAGCCTAGTTGGTTTTAGTCAATGTCAGCTTAATGTAATGGTTGTTGCATTGTTTCGCATAGGTGTCCAATAATTTAGAGGGTTTTTTCCCCAGAAATTGACACATATATATAATGTGAATGTGTAGATGAATGGTGACTCCACGTTTGGACGAACGGACCAAAGGGACTGCCCTTGACGGGTACCAGGAATGGTGGAAGGACAATCTGAAGGTAATTATATTGCACACAACACAGCAGTGTCCAGGCCTCTAGATTATTCACTCTATCACCTGCTATATGGAGGGGAGCCGTAGCATTTAACTGACATAAGTGAGGCAATTGTACATAACATAATTGCATATACTGTAGTATAATTTTTTTTTGATTGAATTTGTGTTTTTCTTTTGCTGGTTTTGTATAATGTACTTTGAGGTCACTGATACTCCACCTGATGTGGTGGAAGTTGTCGAACCACATTCAGACACGGACTGAGAAGGATGTGGAGGTTTTGGACCAGGAAAAAATGATTGTCCGCTGTTAATTTATTCTTCTGGCTTTCCTTGAGATATATAAGAGATGTATTTGTAATAATATGAAATATAATTGCATTTATTTCTATGATCAATCAAGGTGAGACTGATCATGGACAGGGCGCATGAGAAGCAGAGCCACCTGAGGAGAATCAAGGTGAGACTGAACATGGACAGGGAGCATGAGAAGGAGACAGGGTGCATGAGAAGCAGAGCCACCTGAGAAGAATCAAGGTGAGACTGAACATGGACAGGGAGCCTGAGAAGCAGAGCCACCTGAGAAGAATCAAGGTGAGACTGAACATGGACAGGGAGCATGAGAAGCAGAGCCACCTGAGAAGAATCAAGATGAGACTGAACATGGACAGGGAGCATGAGAAGCAGAGCCACCTGAGAAGAATCAAGGTGAGACTGAACATGGACAGGGAGCATGAGAAGCAGAGCCACCTGAGAAGAATCAAGGTGAGACTGAACATGGACAGGGAGCATGAGAAGCAGAGCCACCTGAGAAGAATCAAGGTGAGACTGAACATGGACAGGGAGCATGAGAAGCAGAGCCACCTGAGAAGAATCAAGGTGAGACTGATCATGGACAGGGAGCATGAGAAGCAGAGCCACCTGAGAAGAATCAAGGTGAGACTGAACATGGACAGGGAGCATGAGAAGCAGAGCCACCTGAGAAGAATCAAGGTGAGACTGAACATGGACAAGGAGCATGAGAAGCAGAGCCACCTGAGAAGAATCAAGGTGAGACTGAACATGGACAAGGAGCATGAGAACATTAGACCAGAGCCACCTGAGAAGAATCAAGGTGAGACTGAACATGGACAAGGAGCATGAGAAGCAGAGCCACCTGAGAAGAATCAAGGTGAGACTGATCATGGACAAGGAGCATGAGAAGCAGAGCCACCTGAGAAGAATCAAGGTGAGACTGATCATGGACAGGGAGCATGAGAAGCAGAGCCACCTGAGAAGAATCAAGGTGAGACTGATCATGGACAGGGAGCATGAGAAGCAGAGCCACCTGAGAAGAATCAAGGTGAGACTGAACATGGACAAGGAGCATGAGAAGCAGAGCCACCTGAGAAGAATCAAGGAGACCAAGTGCTTCGACATCTGGGTGAATGACTTGGCTTGGAAGAAGGGCGAAAGGAAGGCGAGACCCGGCAAAGTTTGCTGCTCTTAGCTGGGATCAACATCCGTTAAGGTGAATATAAACATCTCAGATGATAACTATTAGCTGCTTCGTGGTGGGTGGCATCGTCATGCTGTCAGCAGTACCAACACTGGCCCAGGGGGTTTTTCCAGATAGTCAGTCTCAGGGCTAACCACTGGGTCACGTTAAGTAACCAACACTGGCCCAGGGGGTTTCTCCAGATAGTCAGTCTCAGGGCTAACCACTGGGTCACGTTAAGTAACCAACCCTGGCCCAGGGGGTTTCTCCAGATAGTCAGTCTCAAGGCTAACCACTGGGTCACGTTAAGTAACCAGCACTGGCCCAGGGGGTTTCTCCAGATAGTCAGTCTCAGGGCTAACCACTGGGTCACGTTAAGTAACCAACCCTGGCCCGGGGGTTTCTCCAGATAGTCAGTCTCAGGGCTAACCACTGGGTCACATTAAGTAACCAACACTTCCTGGTAGGTACTGTTAAGGTGTATGACTCCAGTGGTCATGACATCACCCTGGAGCTTCTCTCACAACTCATCTCTTTATCTTTTCCAGGGACCTTCCCTCATCAACCCCACTGACATCAAACATTAGACAGGGATCCTTTCCTTTCTGTCTTCCATTAACATTATTGCATGTCTAATCAAACACTTAAATTAAATCATTCAATAACTGTATTTTTACATACCTGTTAATCATTTAACCTTTGTGTTTGCTTGTTTACATTTGTCTCCTACCCTGTTCCCTTTACTCTGCTCCTGTTCTCCAGGACCCAGGGGGTTCTGCCCTGTTCCCTTTACTCTGCTCCTGTTCTCCAGGACCCAGGGGGTTCTGCCCTGTTCCCTTCACTCTGCTCCTGTTCTCCAGGACCCAGGGGGTTCTGCCCTGTTCCCTTTACTCTGCTCCTGTTCTCCAGGACCCAGGGGGTTCTGCCCTGTTGTTCCCTTCACTCTGCTCCTGTTCTCCAGGACCCAGGGGTTCTGCCCTGTTCCCTTCACTCTGCTCCTGTTCTCCAGGACCCAGGGGGTTCTGCCCTGTTCCCTTCACTCTGCTCCTGTTCTCCAGGACCCAGGGGGTTCTGCCCTGTTCCCTTTACTCTGCTCCTGTTCTCCAGGACCCAGGGGTTCTGCCCTGTTCCCTTTACTCTGCTCCTGTTCTCCAGGACCTAGAGGGTTCTGCCCTGTTCCCTTTACTCTGCTCCTGTTCTCCAGGACCTAGGGGGTTCTGCCCTGTTGCCTTTACTCTGCTCCTGTTCTCCAGGACCTAGAGGGTCCTGCCCTGTTGCCTTTACTCTGCTCCTGTTCTCCAGGACCTAGAGGGTTCTGCCCTGTTCCCTTTACTCTGCTCCTGTTCTCCAGGACCTAGGGGGTTCTGCCCTGTTCCCTTTACTCTGCTCCTGTTCTCCAGGACCTAGGGGTTCTGCCCTGTTCCCTTTACTCTGCTCCTGTTCTCCAGGACCTAGGGGGTTCTGCCCTGTTCCCTTTACTCTGCTCCTGTTCTCCAGGACCCAGGGGGTTCTGCCCTGTTCCCTTTACTCTGCTCCTGTTCTCCAGGACCTAGGGGGTTCTGCCCTGTTCCCTTTACTCTGCTCCTGTTCTCCAGGACCCAGGGGGTTCTGCCCTGTTCCCTTTACTCTGCTCCTGTTCTCCAGGACCCAGGGGGTTCTGCCCTGTTCCCTTTACTCTGCTCCTGTTCTCCAGGACCCAGGGGTTCTGCCCTGTTCCCTTTACTCTGCTCCTGTTCTCCAGGACCTAGGGGGTTCTGCCCTGTTCCCTTTACTCTGCTCCTGTTCTCCAGGACCCAGGGGGTTCTGCCCTGTTCCCTTTACTCTGCTCCTGTTCTCCAGGACCCAGGGGTTCTGCCCTGTTCCCTTTACTCTGCTCCTGTTCTCCAGGACCCAGGGGGTTCTGCCCTGTTCCCTTTACTCTGCTCCTGTTCTCCAGGACCTAGGGGGTTCTGCCCTGTTCCCTTTACTCTGCTCCTGTTCTCCAGGACCCAGGGGGTTCTGCCCTGTTCCCTTTACTCTGCTCCTGTTCTCCAGGACCCAGGGGGTTCTGCCCTGTTCCCTTTACTCTGCTCCTGTTCTCCAGGACCCAGGGGGTTCTGCCCTGTTCCCTTTACTCTGCTCCTGTTCTCCAGGACCTAGAGGGTTCTGCCCTGTTCCCTTTACTCTGCTCCTGTTCTCCAGGACCCAGGGGGTTCTGCCCTGTTCCCTTTACTCTGCTCCTGTTCTCCAGGACCCAGGGGGTTCTGCCCTGTTCCCTTTACTCTGCTCCTGTTCTCCAGGACCTAGGGGGTTCTGCCCTGTTCCCTTTACTCTGCTCCTGTTCTCCAGGACCTAGAGGGTTCTGCCCTGTTCCCTTTACTCTGCTCCTGTTCTCCAGGACCCAGGGGGTTCTGCCCTGTTCCCTTTACTCTGCTCCTGTTCTCCAGGACCCAGGGGTTCTGCCCTGTTCCCTTTACTCTGCTCCTGTTCTCCAGGACCTAGGGGTTCTGCCCTGTTCCCTTTACTCTGCTCCTGTTCTCCAGGACCCAGGGGGTTCTGCCCTGTTCCCTTTACTCTGCTCCTGTTCTCCAGGACCCAGGGGGTTCTGCCCTGTTCCCTTTACTCTGCTCCTGTTCTCCAGGACCCAGGGGGTTCTGCCCTGTTCCCTTTACTCTGCTCCTGTTCTCCAGGACCCAGGGGGTTCTGCCCTGTTCCCTTTACTCTGCTCCTGTTCTCCAGGACCCAGGGGGTTCTGCCCTGTTCCCTTTACTCTGCTCCTGTTCTCCAGGACCCAGGGGTTCTGCCCTGTTCCCTTTACTCTGCTCCTGTTCTCCAGGACCTAGGGGGTTCTGCCCTGTTCCCTTTACTCTGCTCCTGTTCTCCAGGACCCAGGGGTTCTGCCCTGTTCCCTTTACTCTGCTCCTGTTCTCCAGGACCCAGGGGTTCTGCCTAACACCCAGACCTGGATCCACCTGATGTCCATCACCACCCTCCAACTTTACATTACATCAGCTACTGTTATTGTCATGTTGTCATTATCTGCTAAGATAGAGCAAGAAAACGATTATACTGGGCACATAATGTGAGCTGAACAGATTAGCTATAAAAACACTATCACTGCAAACACTCAGAACAAAGAGGGCAGCAGCTCCTGTACATTGCAGTTTCCCTCTTCGAGTCGACAACCTGTTGAAAACCAGGCAGAACCTCCCATCCACACAACACTTCCCTCCTCTCTATTCCTCCCATCCACACAACACTTCCCTCCTCTCTATTCCTCCCATCCACACAACACTTCCCTCCTCTCTATTCCTACCATCCACACAACACTTCCCTCCTCTCTATTCCTCCCATCCACACAACACTTCCCTCCTCTCTATTCCTCCCATCCACACAACACTTCCCTCCTCTCTATTCCTCCCATCCACACAACACTTCCCTCCTCTCTATTCCTCCCATACACACAACCCTTCCCTCCTCTCTATTCCTCCCATCCACACAACACTTCCCTCCTCTCTATTCCTCCCATCCACACAACACTTCCCTCCTCTCTATTCCTCCCATCCACACAACACTTCCCTCCTCTCTATTCCTCCCATCCACACAACACTTCCCTCCTCTCTATTCCTCCCATCCACACAACACTTCCCTCCTCTCTATTCCTCCCATCCACACAACACTTCCCTCCTCTCTATTCCTCCCATCCACACAACACTTCCCTCCTCTCTATTCCTCCCATCCACACAACACTTCCCTCCTCTCTATTCCTCCCATCCACACAACACTTCCCTCCTCTCTATTCCTCCCATCCACACAACACTTCCCTCCTCTCTATTCCTCCCATCCACACAACACTTCCCTCCTCTCTATTCCTCCCATCCACACAACACTTCCCTCCTCTCTATTCCTCCCATCCACACAACACTTCCCTCCTCTCTATTCCTCCCATCCACACAGCACTTCCCTCCTCTCTATTCCTCCCATCCACACAACACTTCCCTCCTCTCTATTCCTCCCATCAACACAACACTTCCCTCCTCTCTATTCCTCCCATCCACACAACACTTCCCTCCTCTCTATTCCTCCCATCCACACAACACTTCCCTCATCTCTATTCCTCCCATCCACACAACACTTCCCTCCTCTCTATTCCTCCCATCCATACAACACTTCCCTCCTCCCTCTATTCCTCCCATCCATACAACACTTCCCTCCTCTCTATTCCTCCCATCCACACAACACTTCCTCCTCTCTATTCCTCCCATCCACACAACACTTCCCTCCTCTCTATTCCTCCCATCCACACAACACTTCCCTCCTCTCTATTCCTCCCATCCACACAACACTTCCCTCCTCTCTATTCCTCCCATCCACACAACACTTCCCTCCTCTCTATTCCTCCCATCCACACAACACTTCCCTCCTCTCTATTCCTCCCATCCACACAACACTTCCCTCCTCTCTATTCCTCCCATCCACACAACACTTCCCTCCTCTCTATTCCTCCCATCCACACAACACTTCCCTCCTCTCTATTCCTCCCATCCACACAACACTTCCCTCCTCTCTATTCCTCCCATCCATACAATACTTCCCTCCTCTCTATTCCTCCCATCCACACAACACTTCCCTCCTCTCTAATCCTCCCATCCACACAACACTTCCCTCCTCTCTATTCCTCCCATCCACACAACACTTCCCTCCTCTCTATTCCTCCCATCCACACAACACTTCCCTCCTCTCTATTCCTCCCATCCACACAACACTTCCCTCCTCTCTATTCCTCCCATCCACACAACACTTCCCTCCTCTCTAATCCTCCCATCCACACAACACTTCCCTCCTCTCTATTCCTCCCATCCACACAACACTTCCCTCCTCTCTATTCCTCCCATCCACACAACACTTCCCTCCTCTCTATTCCTCCCATCCACACAATACTTCCCTCCTCTCTATTCCTCCCATCCACACAACACTTCCCTCCTCTCTATTCCTCCCATCCACACAACACTTCCCTCCTCTCTATTCCTCCCATCCACACAACACTTCCCTCCTCTCTATTCCTCCCATCCACACAATACTTCCCTCCTCTCTATTCCTCCCATCCACACAACACTTCCCTCCTCTCTATTCCTCCCATCCACACAACACTTCCCTCCTCACTATTCCTCCCATCCACACAACACTTCCCTCCTCTCTATTCCTCCCATCCACACAACACTTCCCTCCTCTCTATTCCTCCCATCCATACAATACTTCCCTCCTCTCTATTCCTCCCATCCACACAACACTTCCCTCCTCTCTATTCCTCCCATCCACACAACACTTCCCTCCTCTCTAATCCTCCCATCCACACAACACTTCCCTCCTCTCTATTCCTCCCATCCACACAACACTTCCCTCCTCTCTATTCCTCCCATCCACACAACACTTCCCTCCTCTCTATTCCTCCCATCCATACAATACTTCCCTCCTCTCTATTCCTCCCATCCACACAACACTTCCCTCCTCTCTAATCCTCCCATCCACACAACACTTCCCTCCTCTCTATTCCTCCCATCCACACAACACTTCCCTCCTCTCTATTCCTCCCATCCACACAACACTTCCCTCCTCTCTATTCCTCCCATCCACACAACACTTCCTCCCTCCTCTCTATTCCTCCCATCCACACAACACTTCCCTCCTCTCTAATCCTCCCATCCACACAACACTTCCTCCTCTCTATTCCTCCCATCCACACAACACTTCCCTCCTCTCTATTCCTCCCATCCACACAACACTTCCCTCCTCTCTATTCCTCCCATCCACACAATACTTCCCTCCTCTCTATTCCTCCCATCCACACAACACTTCCCTCCTCTCTATTCCTCCCATCCACACAACACTTCCCTCCTCTCTATTCCTCCCATCCACACAGCACTTCCCTCCTCTCTATTCCTCCCATCCACACAATACTTCCCTCCTCTCTATTCCTCCCATCCACACAACACTTCCCTCCTCTCTATTCCTCCCATCCACACAACACTTCCCTCCTCTCTATTCCTCCCATCCACACAACACTTCCCTCCTCTCTATTCCTCCCATCCACACAACACTTCCCTCCTCTCTATTCCTCCCATCCACACAACACTTCCCTCCTCTCTATTCCTCCCATCCACACAACACTTCCCTCCTCTCTATTCCTCCCATCCACACAACACTTCCCTCCTCTCTATTCCTCCCATCCACACAACACTTCCCTCCTCTCTATTCCTCCCATCCACACAACACTTCCCTCCTCTCTATTCCTCCCATCCATACAATACTTCCCTCCTCTCTATTCCTCCCATCCACACAACACTTCCCCTCCTCTCTATTCCTCCCATCCACACAACACTTCCCTCCTCTCTAATCCTCCCATCCACACAACACTTCCCTCCTCTCTATTCCTCCCATCCACACAACACTTCCCTCCTCTCTATTCCTCCCATCCACACAACACTTCCCTCCTCTCTATTCCTCCCATCCACACAATACTTCCCTCCTCTCTATTCCTCCCATCCACACAACACTTCCCTCCTCTCTATTCCTCCCATCCACACAACACTTCCCTCCTCTCTATTCCTCCCATCCACACAACACTTCCCTCCTCTCTATTCCTCCCATCCACACAACACTTCCCTCCTCTCTATTCCTCCCATCCATACAATACTTCCCTCCTCTCTATTCCTCCCATCCACACAATACTTCCCTCCTCTCTATTCCTCCCATCCCACAACACTTCCCTCCTCTCTATTCCTCCCATCCACACAACACTTCCCTCCTCTCTATTCCTCCCATCCACACAACACTTCCCTCCTCTCTATTCCTCCCATCCACACAACACTTCCCTCCTCTCTATTCCTCCCATCCACACAACACTTCCCTCCTCTCTATTCCTCCCATCCACACAACACTTCCCTCCTCTCTATTCCTCCCATCCACACAACACTTCCTCCTCTCTATTCCTCCCATCCACACAACACTTCCCTCCTCTCTATTCCTCCCATCCACACAACACTTCCCTCCTCTCTATTCCTCCCATCCACACAATACTTCCCTCCTCTCTATTCCTCCCATCCACACAGCACTTCCCTCCTCTCTATTCCTCCCATCCACACAATACTTCCCTCCTCTCTATTCCTCCCATCCACACAACACTTCCTCCTCTCTATTCCTCCCATCCACACAACACTTCCCTCCTCTCTATTCCTCATTTACATTACATTTAAGTCATTTAGCAGACGCTCTTATCCAGAGCGACTTACAAATTGGTGAACTCACCTTCTGACATCCAGTGGAACAGCCACTTTACAATAGTGCATCTAAATCATTTAAGGGGGGGGGGGGGTGAGAAGGATTACTTATCCTATCCTAGGTATTCCTTGAAGAGGTGGGGTTTCAGGTGTCTCTGGAAGGTGGTGATTGACTCTGCTGTCCTATTCCTCCCATGAGGGAGTTTGTTCCACCATTGGGGGGCCAGAGCAGCGAACAGTTTTGACTGGGCTGAGCGGGAACTGTACTTCCTCAGTGGTAGGGAGGCGAGCAGGCCAGATTCCTCCCATCCACACAACACTTCTCTCCTCTCTATTCCTCCCATCGACACAATACTTCCCTCCTCTCTATTCCACACACCAGATGTTTGTGTTTCAGTCTATGATTTCCATATGAGTGTATAAGAAAATCAGAAAGTAAATTGACACACATGTACCAAAGAAATATCAATGGTTATGTATTCAAATCTAAAATATTGCTAGATTGGATTTCACAGCTGTTTCATGCGGTGTTCGTTATTATAAATTGTAACGTATCCCTTAACGGTATTTGTTAGTTCAAGATGATTCATTGTATCATAAGACATGCAATATATATTCAACCACAAGGGTGTGCTAATGAGCTATGATTTAAAAAAAAAATCATAATTAAGGTCTAAAATGATTTCAGTGTAGATAAGGGAATGCCTGTTTAAAATGAAAACATGCCAGCCAGACAAGCCAAGGGTATACATCACTGCATGTGATTCAAATGTATTTGCAAATGAATGGAGTGAAATTTGCTCACTTTCTGATCTGTAAGGTAAGTAGTATTAATGTGTGTGTGGAGGACACTGAAATTATATTACGTTTACCCTGATGCCTGTTAATTAATTTAAAAGCAGAAGATGGTAAATAACATTAATCACAATGGTTTGCCTATGCAAATGAGTAGGGATACATTTAGCCTAATTGGTAATAAATATGACGTGGGGGAAAGTCGAGATCCTAGTCAGGCTTTTGTTCGTCAATTCTAGATTAAATATAGGTCTTCATGTGTATCAAATCTGTAGGCAAATTGTGGGCTAAATCAATGACAAACAGCTTAAAATGTTCAGGCTTCATCATGATCTGTGATCCAAACAGGCTGTTTCCGGTTCCGTTTAGTCTAAGGATATGCGTTAGAACACAACTGCACTGAAATGAATAGCCTGATTCAATGGGATCCTTCTGAATAATACATGTTTTTATCAATTAAGCTGTTTGGTCGATGCGTAGACCCATACCGATTCTAACTTCTTGGTATTTTGCATTAGGCATAGCTCTACATTGCAGAGCATTTAATGAACCAACCACATTTTCCTGTGACCTTGCATCATCTCCCACATGTTTAGGCTTTAGGCTAGGCTAGTGGAGTTTTATCATTGTTACAGCAAGAACCATCGACCGTTGCTTTTCCTATGGCTAAGCAAACTAGCATATGCTTTTTGCACTATAACATATATATCTATATATATATATATATATACCTATATCCTCTCATACTCCCTCAATTCAAACCCTGCATTTAATCATAAAACATCTCCACATGAATATATAGACTCCTTCATAAAACATCTCCACATGAATATATAGACGTCTTTATAACAAGGCCTATATCCTCTCAGACTCCCTCAATTCATAAAACATCTCCACATGAATATATAGACGCTTTATAACAAGGCCTATATCCTCTCAGACTCCCTCAATTCATAAAACATCTCCACATGAATATATAGACTTTATAACAAGGCCTATATCCTCTCAGACTCCCTCAATTCATAAAACATCTCCACATGAATATATAGACGTCTCTATAACAAGGCCTATATCCTCTCAGACTCCCTCAATTCATAAAACATCTCCACATGAATATATAGACGTCTTTATAACAAGGCCTATATCCTCTCAGACTCCCTCAATTCATAAAACATCTCCACATGAATATATAGACGTCTTTATAACAAGGCCTATATCCTCTCAGACTCCCTCAATTCATAAAACATCTCCACATGAATATATCTCTTTATAACAAGGCCTATATCCTCTCAGACTCCCTCAATTCATAAAACATCTCCACATGAATATATAGACGTCTTTATAACAAGGCCTATATCCTCTCAGACTCCCTCAATTCATAAAACATCTCCACATGAATATATAGACGTCTTTATAACAAGGCCTATATCCTCTCAGACTTCAATTCATAAAACATCTCCACATGAATATATAGACGTCTTTATAACAAGGCCTATATCCTCTCAGACTCCCTCAATTCATAAAACATCTCCACATGAATATATAATTAACAAGGCCTAAAACATTCATAAAACATCCACATGAATATATAGACGTCTCCCTATAACAAGGCCTATATCCTCTCAGACTCCCTCAATTCATAAAACATCTCCACATGAATATATAGACGTCCTATAACAAGGCCTATATCCTTCAGACTCAATTCATAAAACATCTCCACATGAATATATAACAAGGCCTATATCAGAATGATTTTAAAACATCCACTGTTAATCCAGTAAACTGGGAAATGGGGAAAAACGAGATCAAATCCTGATATCAGTGGTTTCAGGTCCAGGTCAGAGAAAGATGTCAGAGATTCAGAGTTGGATGACTGTTCAAAACAAAACAAAAATCTCAGTCTGAGCTCGTTTTTTCCAGAGTTCCCAGTTGTCTTGAACGCTCTGAAGTCGGAAGTCAGAGATTGCTGACTTGTGAGTTGTTTTGAATGCGCCACTAGAGACCTAGGCTACCTCCAACAAAGAAAATGAAAGGGGGATACCTAGTCAGTTGTGTGCCTTCCACATTTAACCTGACCCCTCTGAATCAGAGAGGTGCGGGAGGCTGCCTTAATCGAAATCCACAGTCACCCGGGAAACAGTGCTTTGCTCAGGCAAAACAACAACAAAAAAAGTTTATTGTCAGCTTTGGGATTTGATCTAGCAATATTTTGGATACTGGACCAATGCTCTGACCGTTAGGTTACCAAGATACCCTTGATTTTGTATTGATGTGAGAAATAGGTATATCTACACAGTAATGGTGGCTGCGATATCAACTTTCCTAATAATTTTTGCTTTGAGGTGATAGGCCTATTTGAACTAAATCGAGGAATGAAATTGATGAACTAAACAGACACTTAAACTAACACCTAAAACATGTAGACGTTTTTAAGGCGTTCATGGTAAGATCATTCATAATAAACTTACACACAAACTGACACGTGACACGACGTGAACACTACGTCTACATGATGTGTACGTGTCATGTGACGTGAACGCGCGGGCAGTTTGACGCCTTAGAAACAAACTTGTCTCCATTGACAGTCCATATTAATTAATGGCATTATTTTATGGCGCTAGGAAGACTTTAGGTGGCTTGGTGAGAGGCATCAGTAGCTTCACGAGGCTTAATTCTGGCATGAATAACCCCCTATAGTCCAGCGACCAATCGTACATGAGAACGAGAGGCAGTGACAGAGAAGGGGCGGGCTCTTATGATTTCCTGACGAGCCGGTTTCAAATTCTTCTGCTTCAATGGTCTATTATATTCATTAACGTCATGGATAGGGCTATTGTTGACCTATTTAAATAGGCTATAGACAAATACGAGAACGAGGCTATTATCGTTAATGTCCCACAAAAAGAGTAAGTAACTTTGACGTTAACTTCAAAATTCGCAAATAGCGCTCAACAAGGAAGTGAAAACGAAAGGCCATCAAAAGAATGCCAGACGAAGAAACAATTATCATGGACTATCGACAATAGCCTTCATCTTTAGGTAGGACAGACTTTTTTTTGCCATGATGTATCATCTTTAGGTATGGACAGATCTTAGGTAGGACAGACTTATTCTTATGCCATGATGTATACAGTGTATCTCTTCTTCAGGTTTCTAGGCAGGTTTCTATGGACTATCGACAATAGCCATGTCGACAATAGGACAAAAAATCTATAATAATTGCGGGTCATGGACTATCGACAATAGCCTTAATGGACTTAAACATGATGTATACAGTGATATAGGAGACGTTTGTGGATAATTTTCATTTTGTCGGACTTTTTCTTTATTGTGACAAAGTATGATGGAAACGATGTTTCTTGAATAAATGATAATTACCGAATAGGCTACTTTTGAAGGTACGGAGGTCACGTGATGTCATCATGTAACTTTAAGCGCCACTTCCAACTATGAAAAATAATTTATTAACAGGACAAGGATTGTTCTGACTTTAAAGAATGCTTGAATTGCTTCGCCTTGCTTTTCTGGTTGGCTGGCAAGTTTCACCATTACATTTTTCAAGATCTAATAGAGTGCACGTTTCAGCATGGCACGGGCCGTGGCGATACGTTGGCACATGAGAATGATTACAATATGGCAAATATTAGTAAATTATTGCATTCTATCCATGCTGGCTTTCACAGGCTACCTGAGACATGAAACCGATAGGTGGGAGGGCAGACAGACTACCTGAGACATGAAACCGATAGGTGCAGACAGACTACCTGAGACATGAAACCGATAGGTGGGAGGGCAGGCAGGCTACCTGAGACATGAAACCGATAGGTGGGATGGCAGACAGACTACCTGAGACATGAAACCTGAGACGATAGGTGGGAGGGGGAGGGCAGGTGGGACAGGCTACCTGAGACATGAAACCGATAGGTGGGAGGGCAGACAGGCTACCTGAGACATGAAACCGATAGTTGGGAGGGCAGACAGACTACCTGAGACTACCTGAGACATGAAACCGATAGGTGGGAGGGCAGACAGACTACCTGAGACATGAAACCAATAGGTGAGACATGGAGGGGAGGGCAGACAGACTACCTGAGACATGAAACCGATAGTTGGGAGGGCAGACAGGCTACCTGAGACATGAAACCGATAGGTGGGAGGGCAGACAGACTACCTGAGACATGAAACCGATAGGTGGGAGGGCAGACAGGCTACCTGAGACATGAAACCGATAGGTGGGAGGGCAGACAGACTACCTGAGACATGAAACCGATAGGTGGGAGGGCAGGCAGGCTACCTGAGAGACATGAAACCTGAGATGAAAGTTGGGAGGGCAGACAGACTACCTGAGACATGAAACCGATAGGTGGGAGGGCAGACAGGTGGGATGGCAGACAGACTACCTGAGACATGAAACCAGACAGGCTACCTGGTGGAAGGGCAGACAGACTACCTGAGACATGAAACCGATAGGTGGGAGGGCAGACAGGCTACCTGAGACATGAAACCGATAGGTGGGAGGGCAGACAGGCTACCTGAGACATGAAACCGATAGGTGGGAGGGCAGACAGGCTACCTGAGACATGAAACCGATAGGTAGGAGGGCAGGTGGGACAGACTACCTGAGACATGAAACCGATAGTTGGGAGGGCAGACAGACTACCTGAGACATGAAACCGATAGGTGGGAGGGCAGACAGACTACCTGAGACATGAAACCGATAGTTGGGAGGGCAGACAGACTACCTGAGACATGAAACCGATAGGTGGGAGGGCAGACAGACTACCTGAGACATGAAACCGATAGGTGGGAGGGCAGGCAGGCTACCTGAGACATGAAACCGATAGGTGGGAGGGCACACATTCATTAATGCACATTTTATTTTAGGTGTGATGTCATTACTCAAAGCTATTTTTTTTTGAGACAAGATAGTTCATTGGAAACGCACCCTAGCAGGTCAAATTGACTTGTTGTGGACAGTGGCGATTTTAGCATGTACATTTTGGTGGGGCAAAAAAACTAAATATTTTGAGTGCATGTCAGCAAAGCCACTAGACACAACAAAACAGTAAACAATCCATTAATTTCACTATAACGATGACACACGGTGCCCACAAACTGTTAGGACCTACATAAAGCAACACCTTACCACTGCTACACTTGGCTATCAACAGAGCCTTGTCTGGCAGCGAAACAGTCAGCCTCATTTACTGCCTTTTTTAAAAACATAGCTGATATGGCTGACTTGCTGAAACAAATGTGGCTTCTACTGACAATTATGATGTACAAACTATGGCATCAGGGGACGAGAAGCGGCAATCCATCATTTCGATTAATACAATAATGAGCCATCTAGGACTGATGTAGTCATTATAACTATCTGTTTATTCAGAACATGGGCCGTTCTTACAGTGTTCTCCCTGTACACCAAGTCAGGCGTAGGATAAATAAAGAGACATACAAGTGTAACAGTATAATTTTAAACCGTCCCCTCACGCGAACCAGGGACCTTCTGCACACATCAACAACAGTCACCCAACAACAGAGCAAGGGGAACTACTACTTCAAGGTCTCAGAGCAAGTGACGTCACCGATTGAAACGCTATTTAGCGCGAACCACCGCAAACTAAGCTAGCGTTTCACATCTGTTACACTCACCCCCCCTTTTGACCTCTTCCTTTTCCGCAGCAACCAGTGATCCAGGTCACGGCACCAATGTAACAGTATAACTTTAGACCGTCCCCTCGCCCATACCCGGGCGCGAAATAGGGACCCTCTGCACACATAAACAACTGACACCCACGAAGCATCGTTACCCATCGCTCCACAAAAGCCGCGGCCCTTGAAGAGCAAGGGGAACTACTACTTCAAGGTCTCAGAGCAAGTGACGTCACCAATTGAAACGCTATTTAGCGCACCGCTAACTAAGCTAGCCGTTTCACATCCGTTACACAAGCAGACAATGAAATCTCGTACAATATTAGATTGCATTTCTCGAAAACAGGTTATAGGCTACATGTGCACCACCAAGTCAGAACGGTAACGTTAGGTGAAATTAAGAGGTGAAAATAGACCAAATTATTAGGGTGGGTTAGATGGGCTACTAACATCTTACTACACAACATACACTTAGTATTACTTTCTTAGCTACAGTATACATCTCTCCCTGGAATATTACACCATTTATACAGCAGCATATAAGACATTTTTGGATTCACCTTGTTGTGCTCACTTGAACAAGATGGTGGAGCGACGGGCCTTCGTGGACAAATGTTGTCATCAAAGAAAGAGAAAGAGGCTGGATTTCCAATTCCGAATGAGATGACCATTCAAAACGTATTTTCCCTGTCAGAGCTCCATTATTCCCCTCTTCCCAGTTGCACTGCTTGCAGTTCGGCCCTGTCACCGATTCCTTCCTAACCACTCTTTGTTGAGTTTGCGATGTCCAACTTGTTGTGTAATGTTTATGTCCAATGGCCGATGAGCGCCGACACGTTTGATCTATAATGTCTCTTCATTATTTCCTTGACGTCTCTTATCAAAAGGGACACCTTTTATTTTTTCTAAAATTCCTCGCCTTTGATTTTCTACAAAGACACTGCAGGTAGCCTAGTGGTTAGAGTGCAGGGGCGGCGGAGGATGGAGCCTAGTGGTTAGAGTGCAGAGGGCGGCAGGTAGCCTAGTGGTTAGAGTGCAGGGGCGGCAGGTAGCCTAGTGGTTAGAGTGCAGGGGCGGCAGGTAGCCTAGTGGTTAGAGTGCAGGGGCTAGTGGCAGGTAGCCTAGTGGTTAGAGTGCAGGGGCGGCAGGTAGCCTAGTGGTTAGAGTGCAGGGGCGGCAGGTAGCCTAGTGGTTAGAGTGCAGGGCGGCAGGTAGCCTAGTGGTTAGAGTGCAGGGGCGGCAGGTAGCCTAGTGGTTAGAGCAGTGGACTAGTCACCAAAAGGTTGCACGATCAAATCCCCGAGCTGACAAGGCAAAAAATATGTTGTTCTGCCCCTGAACAAGGCAGTTAACCCACTGTTCCTAGGCTTTCATTGAAAATAAGAATTTGTTCTAAACTGACCTGCCTAGTTAAATAAAGATAATTTTTATTTTATGTTTAGGGTAACTGCCTCCTTATTTTCAAGCATGGTGGCGGCTGCATCATGGCATGGGTATGCTTGTCATTGTCAAAAACTGAGGCGTTTTTCAAGATGTGTGGTGGAGCTAAGCAGAGGCAAAATCCTAGAGAAAAACCTGGTTCAGTCTGCTTTCCACCAGACACCGGGAGAGGAATTGACCTTTCATCAGGACAATAACCCACAACACAAAGCCAAATATACACTGGAGTTGCTTACCAAGAAGACAGTGAATGTTCCTGAGTTTTGACTTAAACATGCTTGAAAATCTATGGCAAAATAATACAAAAAAATGGCTGTCTAGTCATGATCCCCAACACCTTGACAGAGCTTGAGTAGTTTTTGAAAAGAATAATGGACAAATATTGCACAATGTAGGTGTGCATAGCTCTTACGAGACTTACCTAAGACTCACAGCTGTAATCACTGCCAACGGTGCTTCTAACCTGTATTGACTCATTAGGGTGAATACTTATTAGAGGTTTATTTTTCCTTCATCTTAAAAAAAATATAAATAAATGTTAAGACATTTCCACTTTGACATTACAGAGTATTTTGTGGACTTTAATTCCACTTTGTAACACAATATAATGTGAAGAAAACCAGGGGGGGTGTAGACTTCCTATATGCACTGAATGTACAATATTGGAAAGTATTTTCAGTGTTAGATTTCTAAACCATCTGGAATTAAAGCCATGGAAACGTAGATCTGGACGTGAATCAGTATCCAGAGCAGTGACATGAAACACATTTTCAAGAGGACCAAGGGGGAGGAATCTTTTATAATTGTTTTAAAAGTGAAAGGTGAAAGGTCAAGGAATCCACTGCACTTGCCTGTAGATCTGTAGCTCCTATGGATAGGAAGGTATTGAAGATTAAACCCATCACAGGAAATATTCATGTAAAATCAGTTCAATGAAAATGGCAATTCTACTGGGTGTACTATAGAGGAGGGAGGTCAGTCAGTGGTTTTAGAGAATTGTATGATGTTGTTTGGACAGCTGGAAGCGGTTTGAGAATTGGACCTGCACGTGATTTAATAACCACAGCTGTAATAGGATGAATATTAATGAATTTTGAAAAAGTAATATTTTTTATTTTATTTGTTTTTTATTTTAAATTTTCCCCCTCTTTTTTTCTCCCCAATTTCGTGGTGTCCAATTGTTAGTAATTACTATCTCGTCTCATCGCTACAACTCTCTGGGCTCGGGAGAGACAACAGTCGAAAGCCATGCGTCCTCCGAAACACAACCCAACCAAGCCGCACTGCTTCTTAACACAGCGCGCCTCCAACCCGTAAGCCAGCCGCACCAATGTGTCAGAGGAAACGCCGTGCACCTGGCAACCTTGGCTAGCACGCACTGCGCCCAGCCCGCCACAGGAGTCGCTGGTGCGCAATGAGACCAGGACATCCCTACCGGCCAAACCCTCCCTAACCCGGATGACGCTAGGCCAATTGTGCATCGCCCCACGGACCTCCCGGTCGCGGCTGGGTGCGAACCAAGCCTCTGGTGGCACAGCTGGCGCTGCGATGCAGTGCCCTAGACCACAGCGCCACCCGGGAGGCCCCTAAAGAGTAAAACACTGTGATAATGTGGAAGCTCGTAAAAATGATCATTATGGGCCTCCTGAGTGGCGCAGCGCTCTGCGGTACTACAGATCCTGGTTCGATTCCGGGTTGTGTTGCAGGAGGCCGCGACCAGGAGACCCATGAGGCGACACACAATTGGCCCAGTGTCTTCCGGGGTAGGGGAGGGTTTGACCGGCCGGGATGTCCTCGTCCCATCGCTCTCTAGCGACCCCTGTGGCGGGCCGGGCGCATGCACACCGACACGGTCTCCAGGTGTACGGTGTTTCGTTCCGACACATTGGTGCGTCTGGCATCCGGGTTAAGCGTTGTGTCAGGAAGCGGTGCAGCTTGGTGGGGTCGTGTTTCGGAGGACACGGCTATCGACCTGCACCTCTCCTCTCCCGAGTCTGTATGGGAGTTGCCGCGATGGGACAAGACTGGTCCCTGTGTGATATGATAAAGACTAGTCTGTACTGCAGGTCTCTGTGTGATATGATAAAGACTAGTCTGGACTGCAGGTCTCTGTGTGATATGATAAAGACTAGTCTGTACTGCAGGTCTCTGTGTGATATGATAAAGACTAGTCTGGACTGCAGGTCTCTGTGTGATATGATAAAGACTAGTCTGGACTGCAGGTCTCTGTGTGATATGATAAAGACACTGGTCTGTACTGCAGGTCTCTGTGTGATATGATAAAGACTAGTCTGGACTGCAGGTCTCTGTGTGATATGATAAAGACTAGTCTGGACTGCAGGTCTCTGTGTGATAAGATATAGACACTAGTCTGGACTGCAGGTCCCTGTGTGATATGATAAAGACACTAGTCTGTACTGCAGGTCTCTGTGTGATATGATATAGACACTAGTCTGGACTGCAGGTCTCTGTGTGATAAGATATAGACACTAGTCTGGACTGCAGGTCCCTGTGTGATATGATAAAGACACTAGTCTGGACTGCAGGTCTCTGTGTGATATGATAAAGACACTAGTCTGGACTGCAGGTCTCTGTGTGATAAGATATAGACACTAGTCTGGACTGCAGGTCTCTGTGTGATATGATAAAGACACTAGTCTGGACTGCAGGTCTCTGTGTGATATGATAAAGACACTAGTCTGACTGCAGGTCTCTGTGTGATATGATAAAGACTAGTCTGTACTGCAGGTCTCTGTGTGATATGATAAAGCACTAGTCTGGTCTGGACTGCAGGTCTCTGTGTGATATGATAAAGACTAGCCTGTACTGCAGGTCTCTGTGTGATATGATAAAGACACTAGTCTGGTCTGTACTGCAGGTCTCTGTGTGATATGATAAAGACTGCACTAGCCTGTACTGCAGGTCTCTGTGTGATATGATATAGACACTAGTCTGGACTGCAGGTCTCTGTGTGATATGATAAAGACACTGGTCTGTACTGCAGGTCTCTGTGTGATATGATAAAGACTAGTCTGGACTGCAGGTCTCTGTGTGATATGATAAAGACACTAGTCTGTCTGGACTGCAGGTCTCTGTGTGATATGATAAAGACACTAGGTCTGTACTGCAGGTCTCTGTGTGATATGATATAGACTAGTCTGGACTGCAGGTCTCTGTGTGATATGATAAAGACACTGGTCTGTACTGCAGGTCTCTGTGTGATATGATAAAGACACTAGTCTGTACTGCAGGTCTCTGTGTGATATGATAAAGACACTAGTCTGTACTGCAGGTCTCTGTGTGATATGATAAAGACACTAGCAGTCTGTAAGATTTCAAGTCATTTCAACAAATGGAATATAGGACATAAATAAATATTTACAATTATCTTACCTTGTCATAACCAATAAGCTAAGAACCTATTAGCATACTCAAATGTTTTTGTTGTTAAACTTAATCCTTATGTTGTCTCTCTGTCTCTCTCAGGGGGAGGACACTGACTGTCTGATATCATGGATCAGACTCCTCAGTCCCTCGCTCCAGTCCAGCATTCTGGTCCTTCGTTCTCCATTACCCCTCAACCTGCCCCTACACCGTCCTCCATTATGGCTCAACCTGCCCCTACACCGTCCTCCATCATGGCTCAACCTGCCCCTACACCGTCCTCCATCATGGCTCAACCTGCCCCTACACCGTCCTCCATCATGGCTCAACCTGCTCATCCACCGTCCTCCATTATGGCTCAACCTGCTCATCCACCGTCCTCCATTATGGCTCAACCTGCTCACCCACCGTCCTCCATTATGGCTCAGGGTGGTTCTGTTGTCGCTGCACCCCAACTTGTTGGCTGCAGTGTTGCAGGTTCAGTCTATCAACACATCAGTGTTACTATCCCTTCACATGGTGGTGGTAAGACAACTCTTTATTTATTTTGTAGCTCAACAAAAACAAGACCAGTTATTACAGACATGTTGATTAGTTAATATGCAGTGTCCCTGTCAAATAATACAATACAATTAAGCTAATATTTTGTGTTCAGAAAGGGTACGACAGTTGAACTAAGCTCATGAGGTATTTGTAAGTTGTATTCTTCAAGAATCAATGGGTATACAGGATATAATTAATTTTAAAGTCCAAAAATGGATGTACCAATTGTAGACTAACACACACACACACACAAACACACTCATAAGGTACGCCCATGCATGAAATTGGACTTTGAAACCAGTAACTGAAGGTATTGTGTTGTTATGTTACTGAATACTGCAGATTAAATGATAGATACGTCATACATCCCACGACACTAACAATTTTCTTTCCTCATTAGATGAAGATCTGCCAAAAGTCAAGGACAAACACAAGTCCAACATGAAGAGGAAGTTTGGGAGCATCTTTGAGGGGCTTGGAAAACGGGGAAACCCAACATTGCTTGACAAGATCTACACAGAGCTCTACATCACAGCTGGGGAGAGTGAAGGTGTTAATAAGGAGCATGAGGTATGGCAGATTGAAGATACGGCTCGGACCAAAGCATTTCAAGACGATGCAATAAACTGCAATGACATCTTTAGATCTTTCCACCCTAAGACAGAGGAACATAATGACAAATCCAAATCCAGACAAATGTTACCCATCAGAACTGTGCTGACGAAGGGCATCGCTGGCATCGGAAAAACAGTCTCCGTGCAGAAGTTCATCCTTGACTGGGCAGAAGGAATAGCCAATCAGGATGTAGATTTTGTCTTCACACTTCCATTTAGGGACTTGAATTTGATCACAGATGACTGCAATCTCTTGGAACTCCTGAGTGACTTCCACCCTGAACTAACAGATATGCAGGACGCAAAGAAGGTGGTCGACGGTAAAGTTGTATTCATCTTTGATGGCCTCGATGAAAGCCAACTTCCACTGTGTTTCCATAACAACAAGAGGTGGTCTAATGTAACCAAGACAACATCAGTGGACGTGCTGCTGACAAACCTCATCAAGGGGAATCTGCTTCCTGAAGCTCTCCTCTGGATAACCTCCCGACCAGCAGCAGTTGATAAGATACCCTCTGACTGTTTTGACCGTGTCACTGAAGTTCGAGGATTCAACAACCCACAGAAGGAAGAATACTTCAAGAAGAGATTCAGTGATGATGAGAACATGGCCAGCAAAATCATCTCCCACATAAAGACATCAAGGAGCCTCCACATCATGTGCCACATACCGGTCTTCTGTTGGATTACTGCCATGGTTCTTGGGAAAATGTTGAGTGAAAATGCCCATGGAAAACCCCCTAAAACTTTGACTGAGATGTACATACACTTCCTACTCACTCTGACAAACATGAAGAACAAGAAGTACCATGGGGAAAACCAACCAGATCCTCGTAATCTGTCAGAGTCTGACGTACAGATCATTCTGAAACTTGGAAGGCTTGCCTTCCAAAACCTGGCAAAGAGCAATTTGGTGTTTTCTGAAGACTATTTGAGAGAGTGTGGCATTGATATCAACGAAGCCTTCTTGCTCTCAGGGATGTGCACAGAGATCTTCAGAGAGGAGGATCCAATGTTTCAAGCAAAGATGTACAGCTTTGTGCATCTCACCATTCAAGAGTTCTTCGCAGCACTCTATGTTGCTTACTCATATGCCAGTGAAAATGTCAACCCATTGAGTTTAAGAGACTACCAAGAGTTGCCAAGAACAAATGACAGTGATTCTCAGGGATGATGACTGCAGAGATGAGACTGAAGGGATGATGACTACTGGGATGATGACGGCCCAGGGAGGATGACTGAGGGATGATGGCTACAGTGATGACTGCAGGGATGATGACTGCAGGGACGAGACTGCAGGGACGATGACCAAGAACAATGACGGCAGGGATGATGACTGCAGGGATGATGGCTACATGACTGCAGGGCGATGACTACAGGGATGATGACTGCAGGGACGATGCCTGCAGGGACGATGCCGGCAGGGATGATGGCGGCAGGGAGGATGACTGCAGACGATGGCTACAGTGGCGATGGCACAACGATGACTGCAGGATGATGACTACAGGGATGAGCAGCGATGAAGATGACGATGACTGCATGACTTGCAGAGGATGACTGCAGGGAGGATGACTGCAGGGATGATGACTGCAGGGACGATGACTGCAGGGATGATGACTGCAGGGAGGATCACCAGGGATTATGACAGGCTCTTCCTCCGCATGACTTGCAGAGGAGTGCAGTGGATTCTTTGAACAGCGAGATCTCCGCTTCCTTCTGGGCATCTCCAATCAGATACTCTTGAAAAGCCTAAAGCTCCAGACAAAGGGAGACACAGAGAGCATCCAGAAGACCATTCAGTACATCAAAGATAGGCTTTCAGACAAAAAGCAAAGACCATTTCCCTCCCCAGAGAGGTGCATCAATCTCTTTCTCTGTTTGATTGAGTTGAACGATCCCTTGTTTGTGAATTAAATGAACCTCTTAATAAATGGATCACTAGTCACCTTCAGTAATGCAACATTAATAAAGTTTACATATCTTACATTACTCATATCACATGTATGTTCTGTATTTTATACCATTTAGTGCACCTTGTCTATGCTAATCGGCCATCACTCATCCATATACTTATATGTGCATATTCTCTTTCACCCCTTTAGATTTGTGTGTATTAGGAATTGTTAGATTACTTGTATTAGGTAGTTGTTGGGGAATTGTTAGATTACTTGACCAATAACATCTGACCAATAACATCTGCTAACCCTGTGTATGTGAGCATTAACATCTGCTAACCCTGTGTATGTGAGCAATAACATCTACTAACCATGTGTATGTGACCAATAACATCTGCTAACCATGTGTATGTGACCAATAACATCTGCTAACCATGTGTATGTGAGCAATAACATCTGCTAACCATGTGTATGTGAGCAATAACATCTGCTAACCATGTGTATGTGAGCAATAAAATTGGATTTGATTTGAAATTTGATTTGGTACGGCTAAGAGAGAAACACTCAGGCTCATCGACTGTAGTCAGTGCAAGATGACAGCCTGACAGACACGGCTGTGTGAGATGACAGCCTGACAGACACGGCTGTGTGAGATGACAGCCTGACAGACACGGCTGTGTGAGATGACAGCCTGACAGACACGGCTGTGTGAGATGACAGCCTGACAGACACGGCTGTGTGAGATGACAGCCTGACAGACACGGCTGTGTGAGATGACAGCCTGACAGACACGGCTGTGTGAGATGACAGCCTGACTTTCCCACAGAAGAAACGGAAGAAACTTTAGGAGGCCAAAGCGTAAGGAAACGGAGCAGCTTTATTCCAGAGACCAACAGGAGGTGACAGGGGACAACTCTCGCAGCTCATGCAAGCAACATTTCACTTACAGCGCTGTGCCATCATCGCTAGTCCAGCATTTAAGATAGCCGAGCTGAAGAGTAAGTGGCCATACCGCTTCACACAGAAGGAACTCTACAACCACTTCAGGAATCAATCCTGGAATAAATGTCTCAATCCTGGAATAAATGGTCTCAATCCTGGAATAAATGGTGGTCTCAATCCTGGAATAAATGGATGCAACGATGGCAGAAAACAAGGAAAGATTATCATCAGGGACACTTTTTCCTTGTCAATCAACAAATGAATTGGTGAAATCAACAGTCAGAAATAGGGTTAACCAGTCACGCCTTTATTAATGCCTATTTCAAAGAAGGTTGGATGCAATGGAAACACAGGTTGTATGAGTTTTACATTCATCTGCCAGCCCACCATAAGATATTTGATTTTAAATGTGGTCACTCTAGAAGATTAAAATGATGATGTGCCAAATGTTCAAAATATGAGAATTGAAAGTTATAGAATTGATTGTTTTCTATCTTTCAGGTGTCAGACAGATGTGGATCGATTTTCCGGACTCACCAACACTGATTGTTCAAGGTGGACAGATGTGGAGGATTCCTTCTGCCGGACTCACCAACACTGATTGTTCAAGGTGGAAGTGTCGATCTCACCTAGCCTGACTCAGGCACATTGTTCAAGGTGGACAGATGTGGATCGATTCCTCTGCCGGACTCACCAACACTGATTGTTCAAGGTGGAAGTGTCGATTCCTCTGCCGGACTCACCAACACTGATTGTTCAAACAGATGTGGAGGATGATTCCCTGCCGGACTCACCAACACTGATTGTTCAAGGTGGACAGATGTGGAGGGATCGATTCCTCTGCCGGACTCACCAACACTGATTGTTCAAGGTAGTGTATCCAATAAGACTTTCTGTGTGAGAAATTGTTTTTAGACAGGGCCTTACTATAGCAATGTTTCACAGAGGTAACATTTTATTTTATTATTTCACCTTTATTATTTCACCTTTATTTAACCAGGTTACGCCAGTTGAGAACAAGCTCTTATTTACAACTGCGACCTGGCCAAGATAAAGCAAAGCAGTGAGACACAAACAACAACACAGAGTTACACATGGAATAAACAAACGTACAGTCAATAACACAATAGAAAAAGTCAATATACAGTGAATGGTGAAACATAAATGTGATCTGATTCAAGGTGACACAATGGATGATAAGCATGGAGAAGGAGGTGGTGATGTCAGCAGGGAGAAGGAGGTGGTGATGTCAGCAGGGAGAAGGAGGTGGTGATGTCAGCAGGGAGAAGGAGGTGGTGATGTCAGCATGGAGAAGGAGGTGGTGATGTCAGCAGGGAGAAGGAGGTGGTGATGTCAGCAGGGAGAAGGAGGTGGTGATGTCAGCAGGGAGAAGGAGGTGGTGATGTCAGCAGGGAGAAGGAGGTGGTGATGTCAGCAGGGAGAAGGAGGTGGTGATGTCAGCAGGGAGAAGGAGGTGGTGATGTCAGCATGGAGAAGGAGGTGGTGATGTCAGCATGGAGAAGGAGGTGGTGATGTCAGCAGGGAGAAGGAGGTGGTGATGTCAGCAGGGAGAAGGAGGTGGTGATGATGTCAGCAGGGAGAAGGAGGTGGTGATGTCAGCAGGGAGAAGGAGGTGGTGATGTCGGCGTGGAGAAGGAGGTGGTGATGTCGGCAGAGAGAAGGAGGTGGTGATGTCGGCAGAGAGAAGGAGGTGGTGATGTCGGCAGAGAGAAGGAGGTGGTGATGTCGGCATGGAGAAGGAGGTGGTGATGTCGGCATGGAGAAGGAGGTGGTGATGTCGGCATGGAGAAGGAGGTGGTGATGTCGGCATGGAGAAGGAGGTGGTGATGTCGGCGTGGAGAAGGAGGTGGTGATGTCGGCGTGGAGAAGGAGGTGGTGATGTCGGCGTGGAGAAGGAGGTGGTGATGTCGGCGTGGAGAAGGAGGTGGTGATGTCGGCGTGGAGAAGGAGGTGGTGATGTCGGCATGGAGAAGGAGGTGGTGATGTCGGCGTGGTGATGTCGGCGTGGAGAAGGAGGTGGTAATGTCGGCGTGGTGATGTCGGCATGGAGAAGGATATGGTGATGTCGGCGTGGAGAAGGAGGTGGTGATGTCGGCGTGGAGAAGGAGGTGGTGATGTCGGCGTGGAGAAGGAGGTGGTGATGTCGGCGTGGAGAAGGAGGTGGTGATGTCGGCGTGGAGAAGGAGGTGGTGTTGTCGGTCCACTCCAACTTAGTGGCAGCGCTGGCAGCTTCTTTTCTCCTCATTCTGCACCTTCAGTCTGCAGTACCAAGGAGGAGGCTTCACGCACCTTAGAGTTCATCCAAAGGTCACCAAGAAGATGCTTCTTTTCTCCTCTTTCTGCACCTTCTGTCTGCAGTACCAAGGAGGAGGCTTCACGCACCTTAGAGTTCATCCAAAGGTCACCAAGAAGATGCGTCTTTTCTCTGGGGAGAATGCCACTGGGGGAGGGGCTTTAAACTGAGGCGTTTAGTATCACAGCTTGGTTTGGCAGGTTCATTGAGTCAAGATATGTTGATAAGTTTGTAAGGTTCCTTTGTCCAGAGCATAACCACTGGGGACAATGTACAGAGGTAATGCCGGATGCTTCAGACACTATTGAAGACATCAGGGGACATGAGCATCTTTCTAACATGTTGCCTGGATGCGCTCTTTGTTTTCACAGATGTTTTGCTGGAATCAATCCATCCGCCACAGCAGAGATCGTCAGCAAGAAAACACAAAGTAGTGGAGAAGAAGAGACACTATTAGTGTACGTCTGTACTCTGCTCAGGAAGATAATGGACTTTGAACAACTACAGGCTAGTTCCTCCTGGGATAAACATTTCAGTTATTTTAGTCAATTGTGACCTGCTCAAGTTAAGTGGTTTGTCACTGGGGTTGACTCTTTTTTTGTGTTTTACACCTTATGTTTTTGAAAATGATCCAGTATGAACTGAAATGGACACATTGTCGAGGAAGTAATGCTACTCTGGATGTTTGGAAATGTCTGGCATTTACTCAACTTGAGTAGGCAACACTTATTGAAGCTTGAGTATGTAGTTTTGGGAAGGGCATAATAAGAAATCTGTGAATAAGACAAAATATCCACCGAGATCTTTTCTAACCATAATCTCACATGATTAAAAAGTCCAACGACCCTTACCAATACTACATACTCTGTGTTTAACCTGGGAGTGAAGGTAATGACAAGCCTCCTAATAAAATTCTAATTAATTACTTAATGTAATTTTCTGGATTTTTGTTTTAGATTCCGTCTCTCACAGTTGAAGTGTACCTATGATAAAAATTACAGACCTCTACATGCTTTGTAAGTAGGAAAACCTGCAAAATCGGCAGTGTATCAGATACTTGTTCTCCCCACTGTGTATTTGTTTTAAGCTCAAAGCGAGGCAATGCAATTTCTGAGTTACCTTTGTCTGAAAGGTTACTTTCATTTCAAAAGCTAAGATACATACAGTAAACCAGTGCCGTTCTTATCTGTAATACTGTCACTTCCTGAAACAGTAATAAACACGCCCCTTTTTCAGGACCTTGATCTATTCTGACGATGGATACATTTGGAACCCTTTTGTTGAAACAAAATGGCTTCGTTATCTGAATGCAGAATAGCCTTGTGACAAACTATCATTGTTTTTATGTCACATACAAGCTGGAATATAATTAAACATTTTGCGCATTTTTTTTTTTTCAATTTGTAAAGTAAGATGCTTCTCAGTTTTGTAGATGGGGTGGTTGAATCCATCCTAACTAATGATATAATGGAAACCCTTGTTTTGGTGAAGTTATATTATACCAATACTATTAAGAGTAACAATTGTATTCTGTCCCGATGAATCAGGTTTACACCTGTTGATAGGTGTTAGGGGAAAGGTGTAGGTTTGTAATGGAGGCGTTTGTGATGCAGCCCATGTGGCTACAGTTACTGGCACGGTGATGTTGTTCTATGGGAGCTTGTTGAATGTGTTTATTGTCTCTTTATGTGGTTTGTTTACATTAAAACATGCTCAAGACCATATTATTTGTATTGTGTTTACTTGTTTTGGTAATGCAAATGTTTTAGAAGTTTACAGTACAATTGGCATATTTTGTCTGTAAATGTCATATGTTACTGTAAAAGCACATGCAACAGAACTAGTTTTACAGCAAAAAGACAAATGTAAATTACAGTAATTTAATTCCTATACAAGTAATTACTGTGAAATAGAATAATAATAATAATATATTGTAATTAGAAAGGTGTAAAAAAATACAGCAAATGTCTGTTATTTATAAACAGTAAGTTATTGTAGTATGTATGTTTTAATTCTAATTTGCAGTAAATCACTGTTGTTTTACCATGCTTGTACTGGCAACTTGTTTGCAGTTAATTTACTGTAATTTCTACAGTCAATTGTAGCCTACATCAGAGTCTTATTTGTGTTACCATTATGAAGGTAGTCGGTAGGCTTCAAGTCGTAGGCTGAATGTGGTGAAGTTGGTTTCATTTTGGATAGATCGGAGTCCCCTTTCTTGTAAAAAAAAACAACAGCATATTTTTATGATACAAAACAATTTCTGATTTAATATTTGATGTTGTGCTATCATTGTTTGTTGCCTCTCGTTGTGTCAACAGACAACAAGGCTCATTCCTGACACTGTTTGTGTCTCTATAATGGAGTTCCATTATCATGGACGGGACTCATCAGTCTCTTGTTCCAGCTCAGGACTCCGGTCCCTCGTCCTCCATTACGGCTCAACCTGTTCTTCCGCAGTCCTCCATCATGGCTCGGGGGGCGGTTCACATGCTTTATATCTCTGTTTTTTATTTTACGAACAAAGACCATAAAGATATTTACGGAGATAAATAAGAGCTTTAATAAAAGAGCTTGAGTGTTTCCTCTCTGTCTCTCTACAGAGACAAGTCATCCAGCTACTGGTGAGTCACACAGAAATGTGTTCATTCTCAAAGGAAATGGAGAAACACATTGAGTGAGTTTCAGTGAACCTCTGTATTATTTGGGTTGAACAGATACAGGGCTGCTTAAATAACACCCCATTTTAATCTCCATTATAGTTCACTTTTCGTCTGCATTTACAACCCAGCGGTGGCCTGATCCTGTTGAAAGTGGATGTATTACATGCTGACATCATGAATTGACCTTGCAGAGAAGTCACACATTTGAATCTTCACCTGATGAGGCTGCGCAGCATCCTCTACGTTGGGAGAACGAGGTTAAGTACTGTACAAAAACAACCTATGATGAGTCAACCTGCATGAAGAACACGTGGTTCGGTTTAGGCATTGTCATTCATTTAGCATTTGGCGATGTGAAACCGACCAGACCAAATGAAAACATACTATGTAGCAAATAAACAAACTGACTAGAACTATAGCAAACTAACTTTGTGTGAAAACGCCCATAGTGACATATAACAGACACTAGAACGGCACACTCAGACTAACAAACTACTCAATAGCTGTATATATTTTCTCATTAGAAGGAGACCTGCACGGCCGGAAAAACAACAAGTCCAACACGAGGAAGAAGTTTGGGAACATCTTTGAGGGCAAAACGTGGAAATCCAGCATTGCTCAACGAGATCTATACAGAACTATATCACAGCTGGAGAATCCAACATTGCTCAACGAGATCTACTGTACACAGAGCTCTACATCACAGCTGGAGAATCCAACATTGCTCAACAAGATCTACTGTACACAGAGCTCTACATCACAGCTGGAGAATCCAACATTGCTCAAAAACATCTATACAGAACTACATCACAGCTGGAGAATCCAACATTGCTCAACAACATCTATACAGAACTACATCACAGCTGGAGAATCCAACATTGCTCAACAACATGTATACAGAACTATATCACAGCTGGAGAATCCAACATTGCTCAACAACATGTATACAGAACTCTACATCACAGCTGGAGAATCCAACATTGCTCAACAACATCTATACAGAACTACATCACAGCTGGAGAATCCAACATTGCTCAACAAGATCTACTGTACACAGAGCTCTACATCACAGCTGGGGAGTGAAGGGGTTAACCAAGAGCATGAGGTTCGGCAGATTGAAGATACGGCTCGGACCAAAGCATTTCAAGACGATGCAATCAACTGCAATGACATCTTCAAATCCATATTCCAACAAGAGGCATTCATCAGAACTGTGCTGACGAAGGGCATCGCTGGCATCGGAGAATCAGTCTCAGTGCAGAAGTTCATCCTTGACTGGGCAGAAGAAAGAGCCAATCAGGATGTAGATTTTGTCTTCACACTTCCATTCTGGGACTTGAATCTAAACAAATACGACCAGTACAGTCTGTTGGAGCTCCTGAGTGACTTCCACCCTGAACCAGCAGATAAGAAGGACACTAAGAAGGTGGTCGACGGTAAAGTTGTGTTCATCTTAGTTGGTCTGAATGAAAGTCAACTTCCACACTGTGTTTCCATAACAACAAAAGGTTGCCTAATGTAACCAAGACAACATCAGTGGACGTGCTGCTGACAAACCTCATCAAGGGGAATCTGAAATATCCACAGAAAGTAGAATACTTCAAGAAGAGATCCAGTGATGATGAGAACCTGGCCAGCAAAATCATCTCCCACATAAAGACATCAAGGAGCCTCCACATCATGTGCCACATACCGGTCTTCTGTTGGATTACTGCCATGGCTTTTGGGATCATGTTCTGAAGAAGAGCCTTTTGGGAACATGTTCTGAAGAAGTGCCTTTTGGGAACATGTTCTATAGAAGTTCCTTTTGGGATCATGTTCTGAAGAAGTTCCTTTTGGGAACATGTTCTGAAGAAGTGCCTTTTGGGAACATGTTCTGAAGAAGTGCCTTTTGGGATCATGTTCTGAAGAAGTGCCTTTTGGGATCATGTTCTGAAGAAGTGCCTTTTGGGAACATGTTCTGAAGAAGTGCCTTTTGGGAACATGTTCTGAAGAAGTGCCTTTTGGGAACATGTTCTGAAGAAGTGCCTTTTGGGAACATGTTCTGAAGAAGTGCCTTTTGGGATCATGTTCTGAAGAAGTGCCTTTTGGGAACATGTTCTGAAGAAGTGAACATGTTCTTTGGGAACATGTTCTGAAGAAGTGCCTTTTGGGAACATGTTCTGAAGAAGTGCCTTTTGGGAACATGTTCTGAAGAAGTGCCTTTTGGGATCATGTTCTGAAGAAGTGCCTTTTGGGATCATGTTCTGAAGAAGTGCCTTTTGGGAACATGTTCTGAAGAAGTGCCTTTGGGAACATGTTCTGAAGAAGTGCCTTTTGGGAACATGTTCTGAAGAAGTGCCTTTTGGGAACATGTTCTGAAGAAGTGCCTTTTGGGAACATGTTCTGAAGAAGTGCCTTTTGGGATCATGTTCTGAAGAAGTGCCTTTTGGGAACATGTTCTAGAGAAGTGCCTTTTGGGAACATGTTCTGAAGAAGTGCCTTTTGGGATCATGTTCTGAAGAAGTGCCTTTTGGGAACATGTTCTAGAAGAAGTGCCTTTTGGGAACATGTTCTGAAGAAGTGCCTTTTGGGAACATGTTCTAGAGAAGTGCCTTTTGGGAACATGTTCTGAAGAAGTGCCTTTTGGGAACATGTTCTAGAGAAGTGCCTTTTGGGATCATGTTCTGAAGAAGTGCCTTTTGGGAACATGTTCTAGAGAAGTGCCTTTTGGGAACATGTTCTGAAGAAGTGCCTTTTGGGAACATGTTCTGAAGAAGTGCCTTTTGGGATCATGTTCTGAAGAAGTGCCTTTTGGGAACATGTTCTAGAGAAGTGCCTTTTGGGAACATGTTCTGAAGAAGTGCCTTTTGGGATCATGTTCTGAAGAAGTGCCTTTTGGGAACATGTTCTGAAGAAGTGCCTTATGGGAACATGTTCTGAAGAAGTGCCTTTTGGGAACATGTTCTGAAGAAGTGCCTTTTGGGAACATGTTCTGAAGAAGTGCCTTTTGGGATCATGTTCTGAAGAAGTGCCTTTTGGGAACATGTTCTGAGAGAAGTGCCTTTGGGAACATGTTCTGAAGAAGTGCCTTTTGGGATCATGTTCTGAAGAAGTGCCTTTTGGGAACATGTTCTAGAGAAGTGCCTTTTGGGAACATGTTCTGAAGAAGTGCCTTTTGGGAACATGTTCTAGAGAAGTGCCTTTTGGGAACATGTTCTGAAGAAGTGCCTTTTGGGAACATGTTCTAGAGAAGTGCCTTTTG
The DNA here is from genome assembly GCF_036934945.1 of Oncorhynchus masou masou. Taxonomy (NCBI): domain Eukaryota; kingdom Metazoa; phylum Chordata; class Actinopteri; order Salmoniformes; family Salmonidae; genus Oncorhynchus; species Oncorhynchus masou. Next base: position 342,420 of record NW_027013502.1, on the reverse strand, counting down.
GGAACATGTTCTGAAGAAGTGCCTTTTGGGATCATGTTCTGAAGAAGTGCCTTTTGGGAACATGTTCTAGAGAAGTGCCTTTTGGGAACATGTTCTGAAGAAGTGCCTTTTGGGAACATGTTCTGAAGAAGTGCCTTTTGGGATCATGTTCTGAAGAAGTGAACCTTTTGGGAACATGTTCAGAGAAGTCAATCTTTTGGGAACATGTTCTGCCACCAAGTCCCCGTACCTTTGAAAGCAAATGTTCTGAACTAAATGTGCCTTTTGGGAACATGTTCTGAAGAAGTGCCTTATGGGAACATGTTCTAAACACTAGACCCACTTCAATTTGGGAACATGTTCTGAAGAAGTGCACTTTGGGAACATGTTCTGAAGAAGTGCCTTTGGGAATCATGTTCTGAAGAAGTGCCTTTTGGGATCATGTTCTGAAGAAGTGCCTTTTGGGAACATGTTCTGAAGAAGTGCCTTTGGGAACATGTTCTGAAGAAGTGCCTTTTGGGAACATGTTCTGAAGAAGTGCCCTTTTTTGGGAACATGTTCTGAATCCATTCAGCAAGTTTGGGAACATGTTCTAGAAGACAGCCTTTTGGGACATGTTCTGAAGAAGTGCCTTTTGGGAACATGTTCTGAAGAAGTGCTTTTGGGAACATGTTCTGAGAAGTGCTTCAAGTTCCTTTGGGAACATGTTCTGAAGAACTTTGGGAACATGTTGCCTGGGAACAGTTCTGAAGAAGTGAAACAAGAAGAAGCCTAAAACTCTGACTGAGATGTACATTTTCTTCCTTTCACTCTGACAAACATGAAGAACAAGAAGTATCATGAGAAAAATGAATCAGCTCGGAGGTTCAGTTGTTATTTATCATCGGTCCCTTTGCAGGCATTCAAGAATTCCACATACAAACCAAGTCCAGAAATTAATGATTATAAGTCCTTAACATAGGACAACATGATCATTCCATAATGGCCAGATTAACTAAGGATAGTGGGGGACAAAGGTAACATGTAAAACTAAATGACTATGCCCCTAATAGCACTCACCTCTGTCATCATGAAGTGCTTTGAGAGACTAGTCAAGGATCATATCAACTGACCCTACCTGACACAGTAGACCCACTTCAATTTGCTTACCGCCCTAATTGGTGCACAGATGAGCAAATAGCCACCGCACTGCAACACTGCCCTGTCCCATCTGGACAAGAGGAATACCTATGTAAGAATATTGTTAATTGACTATAGCTCAGCATTCAATATCATAGTACCCTCCCAAGCTCATCATCAAGCTGGAGGACATGGGTCTGAACCCCGCCCTGTGCAACTGGGTCCTGGACTTCCTGACGGGTTGCCCGGAAGTGGCAAGAAGCTAGCTTCATCAAACATCTCCTCCCCGCTGATGCTCAACACTGGGGCCCCACCCCACGGGTGTGATCTCAAAGATGACATTTGGGAAACCGTTGCCTCAGCTCTCCAGTCAGCTGGCTCATGTCTGACAGAGCTGGACCTCAGCTACAACAAACTGACAGACACCGGGGTGGAGAGGATCTCCACTGGGCTTAGGAGTTCACACTGTAAACTGAAGATCCTGAGGTGGGATATTTATCACAACAAGTGTTTTGAGTAATGCCAATCCATACAGCCCCTTTAATTCCATATTCTCTGACTGCAGACTTGTCCGTTGTGAGGTCACTTCCTGTGGAAGTCTGTCCCTTGCTCTAGCAGTCTCCCAGCTGGAGGAACTGACATGGGACTGAAGCGTCTCTCTGCTGGACTGGAGGAACTGAATCTGAGCTACAACACACTGGGCGACATGGGACTGAAGTGTCTCTCTGCTGGACTGGAGGAACTGAATCTGAGCTACAACACACTGGGCGACATGGGACTGAAGTGTCTCTCTGCTGGACTGGAGGATCCACACTGGGCGACATGGGACTGAAGTGTCTCTCTGCTGGACTGGAGGATCCACACTGGGCGACATGGGACTGAAGTGTCTCTCTGCTGGACTGGAGGAACTGAATCTGAGCTACAACACACTGGGCTGAGGTGACATGGGACTGTTTGTGGTGTGTCTCAAAGAGGACTGCTGGACTGGAGGATCCACACTGGGCTGGACCTCAGCTACAACAAACTGGACTGAAGTGTCTCCTGCTGGACTGGAGGATCCACACTGTAAACTGAATGGGACTGAAGTGTCTCTCTGCTGGACTGGAGGAACTGAATCTGAGCTACAACACACTGGGCGACATGGGACTGAAAGTGTCTCTCTGCTGGACTGGAGGATCCACACTGGGCGACATGGGACTGAAGTGTCTCTCTGCTGGACTGGAGGATCCACACTGGGCGACATGGGACTGAAGCATCTCTCTGCTGGACTGGAGGATCCACACTGAGCGACATGGGACTGAAGCATCTCTCTGCTGGACTGGAGGATCCACACTGGGCGACATGGGACTGAAGCATCTCTCTGCTGGACTGGAGGATCCACACTGGGCGACATGGGACTGAAGCATCTCTCTGCTGGACTGGAGGATCCACACTGGGCGACATGGGACTGAAGCATCTCTCTGCTGGACTGGAGGATCCACACTGTCAGATACAGAAACTGGGGTGACAAATTATGATAGTAAAACGCTGTAAAAAAAAATATGTATATAAATAAAATAAATGTACGTGTGTGGTATACATCGTTTTATTTTATACTCTGTATTCTTTGTATGAATTTGGAACCAAACCAAAATCTTATTTTCAATCTTTCTCTCACCAACTCCCTCCCTCGTTCTTCTCTTAGACTGAGGCAGTGTAATCTACCGGAGTTATCCTGTGAGTCTCTGGCTTCTGTCCTGTGTTCAAACTCCACCCTGAGAGAGCTGGCCCTGAGAGACAATGACTTGGGGGATTCAGGAGGGGAGCGACTCTGCTGCACTGGGGGACCTCGCTGTGCCTTGAAGGGTTTGGCGGTGAGAGTCTCACACGATGCTGTTGCAGTAGAAATGTCATATTGAGTGTGAGTGTGTTTGAGTGTGTTTCACTCAATCCAATGCCAACTGCTCTCTGCAGGATGTCTGGTCACAGTGGAAGGCTGTGCTTCGCTGGCTTCAGCTCTGAGGTCAAACCCGTCCCATCTGAGAGAACTGGACCTGAGCTTCAATCACCCAGGAGACTCTGGAGTGAAGCTGCTCTCTGATAGACTGGAGAAACTCAGGTAAATGGAAAATGTTGCTTCTGTTAACACCTCGTTGCTCAATGGGCTTTCAAGACCCTATTTTATATGGTGAAATCATCAAGGTAATCAGGTTCAATAGGTCCTACATGACAGGTTAGTGTAGGAGGAGGATCCACATTGTAGACTGGAGGAAGGGAATTTCCCCACTTTGAATATCGCTGAACAGATGACTACCATGACTGGAGGAACTGTATGAACAGCACAATGAAGTCTGTCTTTCTCTGTCTGTCTCTGTCTCTCTGTCTGTCTCTCTGTCTGTCTTTCTCTGTCTGTCTCTCTGTCTGTCTTTCTCTGTCTGTCTCTGTCTCTCAGTCTGTCGCTCTGTCTGTCTTTCTCTGTCTCTCAGTCTGTCTCTCTCTCTCAGTCTGTCTCTCAGTCTGTCTCTCTCTCTCTGTCTGTCTCTCTCTCTCTGTCTGCCTCTCAGTCTGTCTCTCTCTCTCTGTCTGTCTCTCTCTCTCTGTCTGTCTCTCAGTCTGTCTCTCTCTCTCTGTCTGTCTCTCTCTCTCTGTCTGTCTCTCAGTCTGTCTCTGTCTCTCAGTCTGTCTGTCTGTCTCTCAGTCTGTCTCTCAGTCTGTCTCTCTCTCTCTGTCTGTCTCTCAGTCTGTCTCTCTCTCTCAGTCTGTCTCTGTCTCTCAGTCTGTCTGTCTGTCTCTCTCTCAGTCTGTCTCTCAGTCTGTCTCTCTCTCTGTCAGTCTGTCTCTCTGTCTGTCTCTCTGTCTCTCAGTCTGTCACTCTGTCTGTCTGTCTGTCTGTCTGTCGGTCTGTCTGTCTCTCAGTCTCTCAGTCTGTCTCTCAGTCTGTCTCTCTCTCTCTGTCTGTCTCTCAGTCTGTCTCTGTCTCTCAGTCTGTCTGTCTGTCTCTCTCTCTGTCTGTCTCTCTGTCTCTCAGTCTGTCTCTCTGTCTCTCAGTCTCTCACTCTGTCTGTCTGTCTGTCTGTCTGTCTGTCTGTCTGTCTGTCTGTCTGTCTGTCTCTCTCTCTCTGTCTCTCTGTCTGTCTCAGTCTGTCTGTTCTTCTGCCTCTCCTGTAGTGTGGAACATGGTGGAGGAAACAGGATCAAAACCAGGCATGATAAAATGTCTGAATACAAATGTGATATAGAAGAATATGATGTGCAGGAACCCGTCCAGCCCCAACATGTTATTGCAGATCTGAATCAGCATCAGTATGCAAAACATGTGACCTAGATGACGACACCTTGTAGAGTTTCCTAGGCTCCTTCCTGTGTGTTTTCTTCTGTACATGCTTGTGAGCTCACCATGGACCCTGGTTGCATAGCGTCTGAGGAGAACAAGAGATTAGAGTGGAGACAGATTCCAGGGATAGTAAACTAGAACGACTTCCGCTACTCCCTGGCAGTGTGCTGTACCCAGGGCCTGTCTGTGTGCTGTACCCAGGGGCCTGTCTGTGTGCTGTACCCATGGCCTGTCTGTGTGCCGTACCCAGGGCCTGTCTGTGTGCCGTACCCAGGGCCTGTCTGTGTGCCGTACCCAGGGCCTGTCTGTGTGCCGTACCCAGGGCCTGTCTGTGTGCCGTACCCAGGGCCTGTCTGTGTGCCGTACCCAGGGCCTGTCTGTGTGCTGTACCCAGGGTCTGTCTGTGTGCTGTACCCAGGGCCTGTCTGTGTGCTGTACCCAGGGCCGGTCTGTGTGCTGTACCCAGGGTCTGTCTGTGTGCTGTACCCAGGGCCGGTCTGTGTGCTGTACCCAGGGTCTGTCTGTGTGCTGTACCCAGGGCCTGTCTGTGTGCCGTACCCAGGGCCTGTCTGTGTGCTATACCCAGGGCCTGTCTGTGTGCCGTACCCAGGGCCTGTCTGTGTGCTGTACCCAGGGCCTGTCTGTGTGCCGTACCCAGGGCCTGTCTGTGTGCTGTACCCAGGGCCTGTCTGTGTGCTGTACCCAGGGCCTGTCTGTGTGCTGTACCCAGGGCCTGTCTGTGTGCCGTACCCAGGGCCTGTCTGTGTGCCGTACCCAGGGTCTGTCTGTGTGCCGTACCCAGGGCCTGTCTGTGTGCCGTACCCAGGGCCTGTCTGTGTGCCGTACCCAGGGCCTGTCTGTGTGCCGTACCCAGGGTCTGTCTGTGTGCCGTACCCAGGGTCTGTCTGTGTGCCGTACCCAGGGCCTGTCTGTGTGCCGTACCCAGGGTCTGTCTGTGTGCCGTACCCAGGGCCTGTCTGTGTGCCGTACCCAGGGCCTGTCTGTGTGCTGTACTCAGGGCCTGTCTGTGTGCTGTACCCAGGGCCTGTCTGTGTGCTGTACTCAGGGCCTGTCTGTGTGCTGTACTCAGGGCCTGTCTGTGTGCTGTACCCAGGGCCTGTCTGTGTGCCGTACCCAGGGTCTGTCTGTGTGCCGTACCCAGGGCCTGTCTGTGTGCCGTACCCAGGGCCTGTCTGTGTGCTGTACTCAGGGCCTGTCTGTGTGCTGTACCCAGGGCCTGTCTGTGTGCTGTACCCAGGGCCTGTCTGTGTGCTGTACTCAGGGCCTGTCTGTGTGCTGTACTCAGGGCCTGTCTGTGTGCTGTACTCAGGGCCTGTCTGTGTGCTGTACCCAGGGCCTGTCTGTGTGCTGTACCCAGGGCCTGTCTGTGTGCTGTACTCAGGGCCTGTCTGTGTGCTGTACCCAGGGCCTGTCTGGAGGCTGTTTATACTGGCAGGTTGAGGGGACCAGACCAGAAATAGAGATATTTTAATTATTATCTCTCCTCTTATGACGACAGCTGCAATTTTCAAGCCAAATAAATAACACCCACCGCAATGTGGTGACCACCCCAATCCCCACCCCCACCCCCATCCCATTCCCATCCCCACCCCAACCCGTTCCCTTCAGATGAGTCCTGTTCCCTTCAGATGAGTCCTGTTCCCTTCAGATGAGTCCTGTTCCCTTCAGATGAGTCCTGTTCCCTTCAGATGAGTCCTGCTCCCTTCAGATGAGTCCTGCTCCCGTCAGATGAGTCCTGTTCCCTTCAGATGAGTCCTGCTCCCTTCAGATGAGTCCTGCTCCCGTCAGATGAGTCCTGTTCCCTTCAGATGAGTCCTGTTCCCTTCAGATGAGTCCTGTTCCCTTCAGATGAGTCCTGTTCCCTTCAGATGAGTCCTGTTCCCTTCAGATGAGTCCTGTTCCCTTCAGATGAGTCCTGTTCCTTTCAGATGAGTCCTGTTCCCTTCAGATGAGTCCTGTTCCCTTCAGATGAGTCCTGTTCCTTTCAGATGAGTCCTGTTCCCTTCAGATGAGTCCTGTTCCCTTCAGATGAGTCCTGTTCCCTTCAGATGAGTCCCGTGGCACTTATGGGGGTCACAGAGCAAAACGGAGAGAACACCATCCTCTTTGTGAGTCTCGGACGTTAGACATTTTCGTGAGAAGACCGATTTTCGGGATGTCTCACGGTCTTGACACACACCGCTCTGTCACCTTTCACCGCAGACTTGGAAATGAGACGCTGTCATATGTGGTGGATTGAGACGCATCCAATGCAAACAAACAGATATCTCTACCTTAAACTGACGGATATAATATCCCTACCTTAAACTGACGGATATAATATCTCTACCTTAAACTGATATTATATCTCTACCTTAAACTGACGGATATAATATCTCTACCTTAAACTGATATTATATCTCTACCTTAAACTGACGGATATAATATCTCTACCTTAAACTGATATTATATCTCTACCTTAAACTGATATAATATCTCTACCTTAAACTGATATTATATCTCTACCTTAAACTGATATTATATCTCTACCTTAAACTGATATAATATCTCTACCTTAAACTGACGGATATAATATCTCTACCTTAAACTGATATTATATCTCTACCTTAAACTGACGGATATAATATCTCTACCTTAAACTGATATTATATCTCTACCTTAAACTGATATTATATCTCTACCTTAAACTGATATTATATCTCTACCTTAAACTGATATAATATCTCTACCTTAAACTGACGGATATAATATCTCTACCTTAAACTGATATTATATCTCTACCTTAAACTGACGGATATAATATCTCTACCTTAAACTGACAGATATAATATCTCTACCTTAAACTGACAGATATAATATCTCTACCTTAAACTGACAGATATAATATCTCTACCTTAAACTGACGGATATAATATCTCTACCTTAAACTGATATTATATCTCTACCTTAAACTGACAGATATAATATCTCTACCTTAAACTGATATTATATCTCTACCTTAAACTGACAGATATAATATCTCTACCTTAAACTGATATTATATCTCTACCTTAAACTGATATTATATCTCTACCTTAAACTGACGGATATAATATCTCTACCTTAAACTGATATTATATCTCTACCTTAAACTGACGGATATAATATCTCTACCTTAAACTGATATTATATCTCTACCTTAAACTGATATAATATCTCTACCTTAAACTGATATTATATCTCTACCTTAAACTGACGGATATAATATCTCTACCTTAAACTGACGGATATAATATCTCTACCTTAAACTGATATTATATCTCTACCTTAAACTGACGGATATAATATCTCTACCTTAAACTGATATTATATCTCTACCTTAAACTGATATAATATCTCTACCTTAAACTGATATTATATCTCTACCTTAAACTGATATTATATCTCTACCTTAAACTGATATAATATCTCTACCTTAAACTGACGGATATAATATCTCTACCTTAAACTGATATTATATCTCTACCTTAAACTGACGGATATAATATCTCTACCTTAAACTGATATTATATATCTCTACCTTAAACTGATATTATATCTCTACCTTAAACTGATATTATATCTCTACCTTAAACTGATATAATATCTCTACCTTAAACTGACGGATATAATATCTCTACCTTAAACTGATATTATATCTCTACCTTAAACTGACGGATATAATATCTCTACCTTAAACTGACAGATATAATATCTCTACCTTAAACTGACAGATATAATATCTCTACCTTAAACTGACAGATATAATATCTCTACCTTAAACTGACGGATATAATATCTCTACCTTAAACTGATATTATATCTCTACCTTAAACTGACAGATATAATATCTCTACCTTAAACTGATATTATATCTCTACCTTAAACTGACAGATATAATATCTCTACCTTAAACTGATATTATATCTCTACCTTAAACTGACGGATATAATATCTCTACCTTAAACTGATATTATATCTCTACCTTAAACTGATATAATATCTCTACCTTAAACTGATATTATATCTCTACCTTAAACTGACGGATATAATATCTCTACCTTAAACTGACGGATATAATATCTCTACCTTAAACTGATATTATATCTCTACCTTAAACTGATATAATATCTCTACCTTAAACTGACAGATATAATATCTCTACCTTAAACTGACGGATATAATATCTCTACCTTAAACTGACAGATATAATATCTCTACCTTAAACTGACAGATATAATATCTCTACCTTAAACTGACAGATATAATATCTCTACCTTAAACTGACGGATATAATATCTCTACCTTAAACTGATATTATATCTCTACCTTAAACTGACAGATATTATATCTTTACCTTAAACTGATGGATTTTGATTGGGATTTTTTTAAATGTATCACTGGTGCGTCAATCGACTCTAGAGGGTTAACTCCTGAGGTGCTGACCTGTTGCACCCTCTATAACCACTGTGATTATTATTTGACCCTGCTGGTCATCTACGAATGTTTGACCATCTTGTAGAACAAACTGGCCTTAATGGCCATGTACTCTTATAATCTCTACCCGGCACAGTCAGAAGAGGACTGGCCACCCCTCAGAGCCTGGTTCCTCTCTAGGTCTCTTCCCAGGTTCCAGCCTAGGAGTTTTTCAGAGTCACATTGCTTCTGTTTGGGGTTTTAGGCTGGGTTTCTGTATAAGCACTTTGACATCTGTTGATGTAAAAAGGGCTTTATAACTAAATGTGATTGAGAGAGGAGGAGGGAGAGTGATTCTATATCAGCAGGGATGGGTAAACTTTTTTTTGGGGGGGGGGGACTGATTTGTTGGTGGAAAAAGGTCAGTTATTAAAATATACAGGCCCATCATCATTCCTCCATTCTTTCTATCTGGTTAAAGACGTTCAAGTGTGGCCTGAAGAGGGGTGTGGCCTGAAGAGGGGTGTGGTCTGACGGGGGTGTGTGGTCTGATGGGGGGGTGGTCTGAAGAGGGGTGTGGCCTGAAGGCGTTTTCTTACCCCCCTCTTTAGGATGCACACAAAGATGAACAGTCAGCTAGAATGCAGTGCAGCCTGTTTAACCTGTCTGGTGATGACAACACTAAAGTTACCTACAGCTTCTGATCAGTAATGTAGCAGGTGGGTTACAATCTGATCCCTCGATCTGATCTTAGTTTAGAATCTGATCCTCGATCTGATCTTAGTTTAGAATCTGATCCTCGATCTGATCTTAGTTTAGAATCTGATCCTCGATCTGATCTTCGTCCTGACTCGGCGAAGAACAGGTGTGTTACTGTCATACAGCCTCCATTTTGACTGAGACACAGAGGAGACTTGCCAGACAGCAGACGGACACAACCACAGTGAGTATCTGTGTGTGAGAGAGATGTCCTGACAGGTGGGCTGTGGTGTTGGACTGTATGCTGGTTCTGTTTACCATGTCGAAGTGTATATGTCTTCCCCAATATTAGCTTGTGAATGTTTGTTTCATGTCCAAGTTCAGCTGTTTGTTTGGTGTGTGTGTGTGTGTGCAAATTAGTAGTCTTGCATTATGTCTGTTTTGGGTCATTTGAATTTAGTATTAATGAACCGTTTGCTATTATGTCATTCCAGATCAGTACAGAAGAACCTCAGCTCTCTTCCTCTCCCCCCTGTCTGCTACGGTGGGCTCCTCTCCCCCTGTCTGCTATGGGGGGCTCCTCCTCTAAGAAGACTGTATTTGGGGGGAGAAAGAAGCAACAGGACTCGGTGTTGACCTGGAGTGAACTGAAGGGGGCACTATCCAGTAAGAAACAGAAGAGACGCATCATTATTCCTCCTCTGGACAAACTGTCAGTGGATAACCTGAAGAGGGAGGTCCTTACGCGCAATGATACGTTTTCAGTGGCCGGGAAGAGAAAGGAGTCGCTGTCAATCAAGAGGCTGTCATTGGGTAACTCTAGGAAGGAGTCCGTGTCACCGAAGTATCTCTCTCTGGGTAAGAGGAAGAAAGGAGAACAGAAGATATTCTCTCTGCTTAACATCAAGAAGGAATCACATCCTCCACCACCAGCCAAGAAGAGATTCTCTCTGCTTAACATCAAGAAGGAATCACATCCTCCACCTCCAGCCAAAAATATATTCTCTCTGGTTAACATCAAGAAGGAATCACATCCTCCACCTCCAGCCAAAAATATATTCTCTCTGCTTAACATCAAGAAGGAATCACATCCTCCACCTCCAGCCAAGAAGAGATTCTCTCTGGTTAACATCAAGAAGGAATCACATCCTCCACCTCCAGCCAAGAAGATATTCTCTCTGGTTAACATCAAGAAGGAATCACATCCCAAAGAGAGATTATCCCTGGCAAATGTTAACCCCTTACTTTAAACCTGACCTCAGCCCTGGACAGAGAGATGGATGGATGGACAGGCAAGCAGACAGGACCGACAGAGAGAGACCGGTGGACAGACAGAGAGACCGGTGGACAGAGAGAGACAGATGGACAGAGAGACCGGTGGACAGACAGAGAGAGAAAGATGGACAGAGAGACCGGTGGACAGACAGAGACAGACAGATGGACAGAGAGACCGGTGGACAGAGAGAGACAGATGGACAGAGAGACCGGTGGACAGACAGAGAGACAGATGGACAGAGCCCGGTGGACAGACAGAGAGAGACAGATGGACAGAGAGACCGGTGGACAGACAGAGACAGACAGATGGACAGAGAGACCGGTGGACAGACAGAGAGAGACAGATGGACAGAGAGACCGGTGGACAGACAGAGACAGACAGATGGACAGAGAGACCGGTGGACAGACAGAGACAGATGGACAGAGAGACCGGTGGACAGACAGAGACAGATGGACAGAGAGACCGGTGGACAGACAGAGAGACCGGTGGACAGACAGAGACAGATGGACAGAGAGAGTATTTAGCTTCTAGTTTGTGTCCTTATTCCCGTTCCTAGCAGCATCATAAAGACAGACATGAGCAAGCGTTGGCCACCGCCAGGCATAACCAAGCGATCAGGCAGACAGACACAGATTAGGGATGTATTCAATTTTCTGGCTTTATTTAGAGATGTTTTGGTACAAAAATAAAACTAAAAATCAGTAACAGATATTTTTAAATGAAAAACAACAGCTTCTCAAAAATGTAGTCTTTAATTTGGGGAGGGAAAATATTTTTATGGTGAAAAATGTTTTTTTTTTTTTTTTTACCTTTAACGAGGCAAGTCAGTTAAGAACAAATTCTTATTTTCAATGACGGCCTGGGAACAGTGGGTTAACTGCCTGTTCAGGGGCAGAACGAAAATAATGAAATGAAAATAATGAAGATGTAAATATTTAGAATATTCATATCCAGCATTTCCCTTTTATAGTTTCTCAGGTATGAACATTTTCCCTTTACAGAGATGATTTCAGCCAGTAATGGTGAGAGTTGGGGTACGTCCCAATGGTCTCTCCTTAAGGGTGCACCCGTTCACTACAGTCAGAGAGACACAGGTGGACAGACCGTCAGAGAGAGACAGGTGGACAGACAGTCAGAGAGAGACAGGTTGACAGACAGTCAGAGAGAGACAGGTGGACAGACAGTCAGAGAGAGACAGATGGACAGACAGTCAGAGAGACACAGGTGGACAGACAGTCAGAGAGAGACAGGTGGACAAGTCAGGTGGACAGACAGTCAGAGAGAGACAGGTGGACAGACAGTCAGAGAGAGACAGGTGGACAGACAGTCAGAGAGAGACAGGTGGACAGACAGTCAGAGAGAGACAGGTGGACAGACAGTCAGAGAGAGACAGGTGGACAGACAGTCAGAGAGAGACAGGTGGACGGACAGTCAGAGAGAGAGAGGTGGACAGACAGACAGAGAGAGAGAGGTGGACAGACAGTCAGAGAGAGACAGGTGGACAGACAGTAAGAGAGAGAGGTGGACAGACAGTCAGAGAGAGACAGGTGGACAGACAGTCAGAGAGAGACAGGTGGACAGACAGTCAGAGAGAGACAGGTGGACAGACAGTCAGAGAGAGACAGGTGGACAGACAGTCAGAGAGAGACAGGTGGACAGACAGTCAGAGAGACACAGGTTGACAGACAGTCAGAGAGAGACAGGTGGACGGACAGTCAGAGAGAGACAGGTGGACAGACAGTCAGAGAGATAGAGATGGACGGACAGTCAGAGAGAGAGATGGATGGACAGTCAGAGAGAGAGATGGATGGACAGTCAGAGAGAGACAGGTGGACAGATAGTCAGAGAGAGAGGTGGACAGATAGTCAGAGAGAGAGGTGGACAGATAGTCAGAGAGAAAGGTGGACAGACAGTCAGAGAGAGACAGATGGATGGACAGTAACAGAGAGACAGACGGCTGGACAGTCAGAAGTGTTGTAGGTTCTTTAATAGAAGCGGATTCCATCATTTCTGACCATGAAACTGATTGTGAGGTCACAGAAACACCCAGAACACATCAGTCTACAATACAGACTGGTCTACAGTCTATTCCTTCATTCTCCAGACAGCTAGACAGATAAGAGGATCGGCTGGCAGACAGCTGGAAGGCCTAGACAACGATGCAACATGCAGGCGGTATTGGGCAACAGACAGCAGGAAGGCCTAGACAACGATGCAACATGCAGGCGGTATTGGGCAACAGACAGCAGGAAGGCCTAGACAACGATGCAACATGCAGGCGGTATTGGGCAACAGACAGCTGGAAGGCCTAGACAACGATGCAACATGCAGGCGGTATTGGGCAACAGACAGCAGGAAGGCCTAGACAACGATGCAACATGCAGGCGGTATTGGGCAACAGACAGCAGGAAGGCCTAGACAACGATGCAACATGCAGGCGGTATTGGGCAACAGACAGCTGGAAGGCCTAGACAACGATGCAACATGCAGGCGGTATTGGGCAACAGACAGCAGGAAGGCCTAGACAACGATGCAACATGCAGGCGGTATTGGGCAACAGACAGCAGGAAGGCCTAGACAACGATGCAACATGCAGGCGGTATTGGGCAACAGACAGCAGGAAGGCCTAGACAACGATGCAACATGCAGGCGGTATTGGGCAACAGACAGCAGGAAGGCCTAGACAACGATGCAACATGCAGGCGGTATTGGGCAACAGACAGCAGGAAGGCCTAGACAACGATGCAACATGCAGGCGGTATTGGGCAACAGACAGCAGGAAGGCCTAGACAACGATGCAACATGCAGGCGGTATTGGGCAACAGACAGCAGGAAGGCCTAGACAACGATGCAACATGCAGGCGGTATTGGGCAACAGACAGCAGGAAGGCCTAGACAACGATGCAACATGCAGGCGGTATTGGGCAACAGACAGCAGGAAGGCCTAGACAACGATGCAACATGCAGGCGGTATTGGGCAACAGATGGCAGGAAGGCCTAGACAACGATGCAACATGCAGGCGGTATTGGGCAACAGACAGCAGGAAGGCCTAGACAACGATGCAACATGCAGGCGGTATTGGGCAACAGACAGCAGGAAGGCCTAGACAACGATGCAACATGCAGGCGGTATTGGGCAACAGATGGCAGCTCTGAGAAGATACACCCCTGATGTAGAAATGCCTGTATGATCATGTGTAAAATGTGCTTGCAGCCGAGGCATTCAGTGCGGTGAATAAACTCCGTTTGAGTCTTTTCTAGTCGTCCGTTTGAGTTTTTACTCTGTTCAGAACCTAACAATACATTTTATAACAGTAAAATGTCTTTACAAATACTAAAATAATACCCTTCTTAAAACTCACCTAACATGTTGTGCAGTACACACACACACCTCTCCAACCCCTGCACACACACACCTCTCCCCTCACTGTATACACTCAGCGCAGACTATTCTCGTAAGATCAACAACAAAAAATGCATAAATAAAATGTCAAATTAAAAAGTCATAAATATACAGTTCTGATTGTAATGAGGACTTTCCTACTGAGCTGACTGCTCAGGTAGACAACATGTCAACACATATCTGAGGAGTGTATATGGGACACTGTCAATAAAGTTGGTTCAAACAGAAATGTCAGTGCCTGTAGGTAACTGTAGTCATGTTTTCTGTAACATACAGTATCATACAAACAACATTTTACAACTAAACATCACATTATACAATAAAAACATTTAGCATGATTCAGAAACTCCCCCCAAAATAATCATACACTGTGTGTGTGTGTGTGTGTGTGTGTGTGTGTGTGTGTGTGTGTGCGCGCGCATGCTTGTGTCAGCTCTCTGTGGACGTCATCATGTCCTCTGTTCCCTTCAGGATGAGAGGAGCTCCCCTGGTCTTCTCCACCAGCTCCGCATCACCATTGTCATACGGCTGGAGAGGGAGGGTGAAGGGGACGAGGAGAGAGGGATGGAGAGGCAGGGTGAAGGGGACGAGGAGAGAGGGATGGAGAGGGAGGATGAAGGGGACGAGGAGAGAGGGATGGAGAGGCAGGGTGAAGGGGACGAGGAGAGAGGGATGGAGAGGGAGGATGAAGGGGACGAGGAGAGAGGGATGGAGAGGCAGGGTGAAGGGGACGAGGAGAGAGGGATGGAGAGGCAGGGTGAAGGGGATGAGGAGAGAGGGTGAAGGGGACGAGGAGAGAGGGATGGAGAGGCAGGGTGAAGGGGACGAGGAGAGAGGGATGGAGAGGCAGGGTGAAGGGGACGAGGAGAGAGGGATGAAAGGAGAAAGAGAGGGATGGAGAGGCAGGGTGAAGGGGACGAGGAGAGGGGATGAAAGGAGAAAGAGAGGGATGGAGAGGCAGGGTGAAGGGGACGAGGAGAGGGGATGAAAGGAGAAAGAGAGGGATGGAGAGGCAGGGTGAAGGGGACGAGGAGAGAGGGATGGAGAGGCAGGGTGAAGGGGATGAGGAGAGAGGGATGGAGAGGCAGGGTTAAGGGGATTAGGTGGAGGACAAGGAGAGAGGGGATGAAAGGAGAAAGAGGAATGGAGAGGCAGGGTGAAGGGGACGAGGAGAGGGGATGAGGAGAGAGGGGATGAAAGGAGAAAGAGAGAGTTAGTAAGGTCCAGCCATCGGAGAGAGAGAGATAGAGAGAGATGAAGAAACAGAGAAATACAGTGTGGTGTCTTTCACAGAGGTGTTCAGTAGCTTCATCTCTGCTCCTCTCCATGACAAGCACAGCAATAAGCTGGATCACAGCTCGTACAGATATCCTCTCTGCTCCTCTCCATGACAAGCACAGCAATAAACTGGATCACAGCACGTACAGATATCCTCTCTGCTCCTCTCTATGGTACACACAGCAATAAGCTGGATCACAGCACGTACAGATATCCTCTCTGCTCCTCTCTATGGTACACACAGCAATAAGCTGGATCACAGCACGTACAGATATCCTCTCTATGGTACGCACAGCAATAAGCTGGATCACAGCACGTACAGATATCCTCTCTATGGTACGCACAGCAATAAGCTGGATCACAGCACGTACAGATATCCTCTCTATGGTACGCACAGCAATAAGCTGGATCACAGCACGTACAGATATCCTCTCTGCTCCTCTCTATGGTACACACAGCAATAAGCTGGATCACAGCACGTACAGATATCCTCTCTGCTCCTCTCTATGGTACACACAGCAATAAGCTGGATCACAGCACGTACAGATATCCTCTCTATGGTACGCACAGCAATAAGCTGGATCACAGCATGTACAGATATCCTCTCTATGGTACGCACAGCAATAAGCTGGATCACAGCACGTACAGATAGGAAACACAATAGGGACACAATACAACCAAGCTATAACCTAAATGAAACCCAACTATAACCCACAACCTGTTTATTGAGCCATTTCTGTGGGTGGTGGGTAGCCAAGCGGTGAAGCGTGTTGGGCCAGTAACCGAGGCGACTAGGTGAAGAATCTGTCAACGTGCCCTTGAGCAAGGCCCTTTAACCCGGATGCTCCTGTAAGTGGCTGTGGAGAAGAGCGTCTGCTAAATGACTAATATGTTTCGCTTCTAGTTTGTGTCCTAATTCTCGTTCCTGGCAGCATCATAAAAGACAGACATGATCAAGCGATGGCCGCACCCAGCACCACGATGCCGCCAGGCATAACCAAGCGATCAGGCAGACAGGCACAGATTAGGAGTATTTTCATTTTTCTGGTTTTATTTTCAGAGATTTTTTTTTGGTACAAAAATAAAACAAAAAAACAAACAGATTTTTAAATGAAAGAGAAAAAATGGTTTCTCTGTTAAACGGAGTTTTATTTTACAATCTGGGAAAAATATGTTTTCATACGTGCTTATGAAAATAATGCATATTAACAGGCATATTTATATAAAAAATGTAAATATTTAGAATATTCATATCCAGCATTTCCCTTTTATAGTTTCTCAGTTATAAACATTTTCCCTTTACAGAGATGATTTCAGCCAGTAATGGTGAGAGTTGGGGTTCGTCCCAATGGTCTCTCCTTAAGGGTGCACCCGTTCATGACATTCCTCACATCTGACAGCAATTGTTATTTATTTTACCTTTATTTAAGTCAGTTAAGAACAAATTCTTATTTTCAATGACGGCCTGGGAACAGTGGGTTAACTGCCTGTTCAGGGGCAGAACGACAGATTTGTACCTTGTCAGCTCGGGGGTTTGAACTTGCAACCTTCCTTATGTAATACATGTATCACTAGCCACTTTAACTATGCCACTTTGTTTACATATTCATCTCATATGTATATACTGTACTCGATACCATCTACTGTATCTTGCCTATGCTGCTCTGTACCATCACTCATTCATATCTTTATGTACATATTCTTTATCCCCTTACACTGTGTATAAGACAGTAGTTTAGGAATTGTTAGTTAGATTACTTGTTGGTTATTACTGCATTGTCGGAACTAGAAGCACAAGCATTTCGCTACACTCGCATTAACATCTGCTAACCATGTGTATGTGACAAATAAAATGTGATTTGATTACTAGTCCAACGCTCTAACTACCAGGCTACCCTGCCGCCCCATTGGGTTGGTGGAGGGCTAGAGGGACTTCCAACCATATCTCTTATACCAGTCATGTCCTTTCAAATCAGTGAAGGGAAGTGAACGAGTGCACACTTTGGGAGGAAGAAGAGACAATTGGGACGTGGCCCAGGAATGTAGAAGAGGACGACTTGATTTCACTTGACCACTGGGGGGCGCTAATGTATATCACACTTTACTGTGTGTGTGTGTGTGTGTGTGTGTGTGTGTGTGTGTGTGTGTGTGTGTGTGTGTGTGTGTGTGTGTGTGTGTGTGTGTGTGTGTGTAAAACAAAATGACAGTCCGTGTCATGGGTGGGGTAGAGTAAGTACGAGGGGAACATATTTCACTGTCACACCAGAGTTAGTGCTGAATGGCGTGCGACACTGAAATGCCCCCCCCCCCCCCCCCCCCGCCTGTAATTGTGCTGTTTGTTCGTTCTCCATTAGTGACATCACTGACAGGATGTGTAAACGTTTAACTGGTGTTTGTGTGGGGTAGTGTAAACACATACACACACACTCCTGTGTCTCCATACAGAGAGCAACGACACAGTGATGAGTCAGCCGTGTGTCTGTGTGTGTGTGTGTGTGTGTGTGTGTGTGTGTGTGTGTGTGTGTGTGTGTGTGTGTGTGTGTGTGTGTGTGTGTGTGTGTGTGTGTGTGTGTGTGTGTGTGTGTGTACATGCCATAGCTACAGGTCACAGGAAACATGACAAATAGTCAGACCCATTTGAACCACTTCAACATCTGGTTCACGTCCCACCAGGCTGTCCAGGGGTGGCAGACAGCCTTCCTACAACGTTCCAACAACGTTTGAACCACTTCAACATCTGGTTCACGTCCCACCAGGCTGTCCATGGGTGGCAGACAGCCTTCCTACAACGTTCCAACAACGTTATAGAGACATTGTCACTGTATAGAAAGTCTGTATGGAAAACAGTTGCATTATCAGAGTCCTGTATGGACCCAGCTGAAGACCAAAACATTCACCGCGGGGGGCTGGTCTTACTCAACCGGACTCATTCAAGTCTTGGCGTTGTAGAACGTCTCTTTCTCTCTAAACACACAGATTGAGACATTAGAAGCTGCACGGCACCATGTTAACTGAGGAGAAATCAGCCCCATCACTCTCAATCCCCTCACAACGTTATGTTTGATCGGGTCTGTTTTTACAAACAGCACCATGTTAACTGAGGAGAAATCAGCCCCATCACTCTCAATCCCCTCACAACGTTATGTTTGATCGGGTCTCTTTTTACAAACAGCATGTAGGCTCCCGTTTCTAATCACACTCAGTCACTTCTCCAGACAGTACAGCGACCGTTAGTTTCCAAACAACAATATCTGCATGATTAACTATTCATATGGTTCTATATTGATGAGAACAGAGACTGATAGGGCTGCTATGTTACAGCGCCACATGCAGTATTATAACAACGATGCCACGAACACTCATATGGGCCATATTCTCTGTCTGCTCGTAAAGGGAAATACCTCGTCAGTCGTACAACCGAATGGCCTCCTGCTGAAATGTGTCTTCCGCATTTAACCCAACCCTCTCTGAATCAGGAGGTGGTCGTCGTCGAGGCCTGGTTGTTGTAGGGCTATTTTGTGACATTGTTGTGGTACATGTTCCACCGTAATTCTGTTGTTGTTTTAGTGGTATTGTGTTACGTTGTACTTGTTGTAGGTGTTGTCGTGGTATTTTGTTACGTTGTACTTGTTGTAAGTGTTGTCACGGTATTTTGCTATGTTGTCGTTATTGTAGGTGTTGTCATGGTATTTTGTTACGTTGTACTTGTTGTAAGTGTTGTCATGGTATTTTGTTATGTTGTCGTTATTGTAGGTGTTGTCATGGTATTTTGTTACGTTGTACTTGTTGTAAGTGTTGTCATGGTATTTTGTTACGTTGTCGTTATTGTAGGTGTTGTCATGGTATTTTGTTACGTTGTACTTGTTGTAAGTGTTGTCATGGTATTTTGTTACGTTGTACTTGTTGTAAGTGTTGTCATGGTATTTTGTTATGTTGTACTTGTTGTAAGTGTTGTCATGGTATTTTGTTATGTTGTCGTTATTGTAGGTGTTGTCATGGTATTTTGTTACGTTGTACTTGTTGTAAGTGTTGTCATGGTATTTTGTTATGTTGTCGTTATTGTAGGTGTTGTCATGGTATTTTGTTACGTTGTACTTGTTGTAAGTGTTGTCATGGTATTTTGTTATGTTCTTGTTATTGTATGTGTTGTTGTGGTATTGTGTTACATTGTACTTGTTGTAAGTGTTGTCATGGTATTTTGTTATGTTGTTGTTATTGTAGGTGTTGTCGTGGTATTGTGTTACGTTGACGTAGGTGTTGCCATGGTATTTTGTTACTTGGTAGTAGTCACTTAAGTGGTCTTTTATCCAGTGTAGTTATTTTTTAAATGTTTTGTTAAGTTGTAGTGGTTATAGTGGTTATAGTGGTTGATGTTGTCAAGGTGTGTCAGTGCATGGTGGTTGCTATGGTATAGTTACGAGGCCATAACGTTGTTGTTAGGTTGTAGTTTATGTCATTGTGACAGCGTAGCTACATTGTCGTCACATGACTGTTAGCTAGTTGTCTGGGCGTGGTGATGGAAGTTACTATAGCACCCTGTCAGTGTTGACATTGTTACAGCGTAACTGCCTGTTATGTCGTCACCGTACGTCTGTCACCTACATGTGCCTACTGTCCTCGTCTAATCGTCTGTGTCCGAGTGGTCGCCGTGGGGACTTATATGATTGTTGTCGTCGTTGTGGTGATTGTTGCCGTTGCTCTCGGAGAGTACCTCTTGCTCCTGGGTGTTGCAGCGTATGCCCGACAGCGTGTCTTTGCGGCCCCGGCGTCGCCGCGGCGACACAGGCAGCAGAGGATCCGCTTGAAGGTCTGTAACATGTCCGTGTCTCTGAAGCTGTAGATGATGGGGTTGACCAGGGAGTTACACTCAGCCAGGACCAGACAGTACTTCTCATAACGCAGCACCTGGCAAGATTCACAGCCCAGACCATCCAACATCAACAACACCAGGCCCGGGGTCCAGCAGATCACAAAACAACCTGGAGGAGAGGGGGATGAGAGAGGTGGAGAGGGAGGAGAGAGGAGAGGAGAGGAGAGGGGAGGAGAGGGAGGAGAGGGGGAGGAGAGAGGTGGAGAGGGAGGAGAGAGGAGAGGGGAGGAGAGGGAGAGAGGAGAGACAATTGTAAAATGTCAGCTGGTCAGTGAATACTGTACACACAGAGTCAGTATCCACTGTCGGTGTGGGGCTTGGGGTTGGTCGGACAGATCTGATTTCATTATGATAATATTCAATTACACAATTTCACCCTTCAGGAATTCATATTGTACACACACACACACACACACACACACACACACACACACACACACACACACACACACACACACACAGAAGGGGAGGTTGAAATGGAGGGGTGTATTTGCGTCGTGGTGGTTTAACTATGCTGTTCCCTGTCAGGACATGCACAGACATTCCTCACTTACATGTTTTGTTTCACTATCCTTGTGGCGACCAAACAATTGATTCCCATTCAAGATCCTATTTTCCCCAACATCTAACCCTAAACCTAACCCCTAAGCGTGAATGAGCCTCTTTCCTTGTGACGACCGGCGAAATGTCCCCAATTGTCTGAACGTTCTTTGTTTTACCATCCTGTGAGGACTTCTGGTATCCAGTAAAACCCAAAACACACACATCCTCTCTCACTCACACTTACCATGGCAGAGAGTACACACACAGCCTCTCTCACTCACTTACCATGGCAGAGAGTACACACACAGCCTCTCTCACTCACACTTACCATGCCAGAGAGTACACACACATCCTCTCTCACTCACACTTGCCATGCCAGAGAGTACACACACATCCTCTCTCACTCACACTTACCATGGCAGAGAGTACACACACAGCCTCTCTCACTCACACTTACCATGCCAGAGAGTACACACACAGCCTCTCTCACTCACACTTGCCATGCCAGAAAGAGAGACAACCAGAAATTCAAGGATTGTATGAGCCTGTATGTGAGAAACAGAGACGTCAAATTCCTTCTAGAGGAATTTAATCAGAAGTTAAAAATGCTGGAGCAGAAGCTTGGGAGAGGGAGAGAAGCAGGAAAGAGGAGAAGGAAGGAAGGAAGGAAGGAGGAAGGGAGGGAGGGAGAGAGTGAGGGATGTGGGGGTGGAAGTAGAGTGTCTGGTTAAACGAGTTAGAACAAGCCAGAGAGGTGCCTGAATATGAGAGAGAGAGAGAGAGAGAGAGAGAGAGAGAGAGAGAGAAAGTGAGAGAGAGAGAGAGAGAGAGAGAGAGAGAGAGAGAGAGAGAGAGAGTGTGTGTGTGTGTGTGTATGTATATACAGTTGAAGTCAGAAGTTTACATACACTTAGGTTGGAGTCATTAAAACTTGTTTATTATTCAGCCACTCCACATATTTCTTGTTATTAACAAACTATAGTTTTGTCTAGTCAGTTAGGACATCTACTTTGTGCATGACACAAGTCATTATTTCAACGATTGTTTACAGACAGATTATTTCACTTATAATTCACTGTATCACAATTCCAGTGGGTCTGAAGTTTACATACACAAAGTTGACTGTGCCTTTAAACAGCTTGGAAAATTCCAGAAAATGATGTCATGGCTTTAGAAGCTTCTGATTGGCTAATTGACATAATTTGAGTCAATTGGAGGTGTACCTGTGGATGTATTTCAAGGCCTACCTTCAAACTCAGTGCCTATTTGCTTGACATCATGGGAAAATCTAAATAAATCAGCCAAGACCTCAGAAAAAAAAGACCTCCACAAGTCTGGTTCATCCTTGGGAGCAATTTCCAAATGCCTGAAGGTACCACGTTCATCTGTACAAACAATAGTACGCAAGTATAAACACCATGGGACCACGCAGCCGTCATACCGCTCAGGAAGGAGACGCTTTCTGTCTCCTAGAGATGAACGTACTTTGGTGCGAAAAGTGCAAATCAATCCCAGAACAACAGCAAAGGACCTTGTGAAGATGCTGGAGGAAACAGGTACAAAAGTATCTATATCCACAGTAAACGAGTCCTATATCGACATAACCTGAAAGGCCGCTAAGAAAGCAAGAAACCACTGCTCCAAAACCGCCATAAAAAAGCCAAACTACAGTTTGCAACTGCACATGGGGACAAAGATCGTACTTTTTGGAGAAATGTCCTCTGATCTGATGAAACAAAAAACCAAAGCCAATTCCTCGTTTGGCCGCATTTCCTTCCAGTTCTCTGCTGCCAAATACTGGAACGAATTGCAAAAATCACTGAAGCTGGAGACTCGGATCTCCCTCTCTAACTTTAAGCACCAGTTGTCAGAGCAGTTCACAGATCACTGCATATAGCCCATCTGTGAATAGCCCATCCAACTACCTCATCCCCATACTGTTATTCATTTCTTTGCTCCTTTGCACCCCAGTATATATTCTGCACATCCATCACATCCAGTGTTTAATGGCTAATAATATGTAATTATTTCACCACTATGAATTATTATTATGTACAGCCTTACCACCCTAATCTTACCTCATTTGCACTCACTGTATATAGACGTTTCTATTGTGTTATTGACTGTATGTTTGTTTATTCCATGTGTAACTCTGTGTTGTTGTTTGTTGTTTGTGTCGCACTGCTTTGCTTTATATTGCCCCGGTCACAGTTGTAAATGAGAACTCATTCTCAACTGGCCTATCTATGATACACTAACCTACCTATGATACACTAACCTACCTATGATACACTAACCTACCTATGATACACTAACCTACCTATGATACACTAACCTACCTATGATACACTAACCTACCTATGATACACTAACCTACCTATGATACACTAACCTACCTATGATACACTAACCTACCTATGATAAACTAACCTACCTATGATACACTAACCTACCTATGATACACTAACCTACCTATGATACACTAACCTACCTATGATACACTAACCTATCTATGATACACTAACCTATGATACACTAACCTACCTATGATACACTAACCTACCTATGATACACTAACCTACCTATGATACACTAACCTACCTATGATACACTAACCTACCTATGATACACTAACCTACCTATGATACCTAACCTACCTATGATACACTAACCTACCTATGATACACTAACCTACCTATGATACACTAACCTACCTATGATACACTAACCTACCTATGATACACTAACCTACCTATGATACACTAACCTATCTATGATACACTAACCTACCTATGATACACTAACCTATCTATGATACACTAACCTACCTATGATACACTAACCTACCTATGATACACTAACCTACCTATGATACACTAACCTACCTATGATACACTAACCTACCTATGATACACTAACCTACCTATGATACACTAACCTACCTATGATACACTAACCTACCTATGATACACTAACCTACCTATGATACACTAACCTACCTATGATACACTAACCTACCTATGATACACTAACCTACCTATGATACACTAACCTACCTATGATACACTAACCTACCTATGATACACTAACCTACCTATGATACACTAACCTACCTATGATACACTAACCTACCTGAGTACACTAACCTACTAGCCTAAGTTGTTCTCAACCTGGTTAAATAAAGGTGAAATAAAAATAAACGTTTGACCCAAGTGAAACAATTTAAAGGCAATGCTACTAAATACTAATTGAGTGTATATAAACGTCTGACCCACTGGGAATGTGATGAAAGAAATAAAAGCTGAAATAAATCATTCTCTCTACTATTATTCTGACATTTTAGGGACCTAAGGGGACCTAAGACAGGGAATTTTTACTGGGACTAAATGTCAGGAATTGTGAAAAACTGAGTTTAAATATATTCGGCTAAGGTGTATGTAAACTTCAACTGTATGTATGTATGTATGTATGTATGTATGGATAGATGTATGTATGGATAGATGTATGTATGTATAGATGTATAGATGGATAGATGGATGGACGGATGGATGGACGGATAGATGGATAGATAGATATAGATAGATATATAGATATAGATAGATATATAGATATAGATAGATATATAGATATAGATAGATATAGATAGATATATATAGTTGTCCAGGCCCTCCTCACCCAGGATCATAGAGGACGGATAGATGGATAGATAGATATAGATAGATATATAGACATAGATAGATATAGATAGATATATATAGTTGTCCAGGCCCTCCTCACCCAGGATCATAGAAACCGTCTTCATCAGGTTGAACACAGTCTCCTTGTGTCGTATCTGGCTGGTGTGCTGAGACATCCTCTGGCTCTTGTGTCTGACGTACACAAAGATCCTGGTGTAGGCAGCCACCATGAGAGAGAAGGTGAAGAGGTTGAGCACAGCCCAGAACACCAGGTAGGAGCGTTTGTACATGGGGGCCATGGTGGAGCAGTTTTCCAGGTCACACAGACAGTGCCAGCCCATGGTGGGAACCAGGCCCATGAAGATGGCTAGGCCCCAGATAAGGGCGATGAGCAGCACCACGCGGCGGTTGGTCATCTTACTGTGGAGCTGAGATGATATATACTTTATTAGTCCATAACAGATGGAAACCGCTTTCTCCTGACCACTCTACTGTAATATCAACACACACACACACACCTGCATGGTGAAGATGGTCTGGTGGCGCTCCAAGGCGATGGCCAGGAGGTTCAACACCGATGCTGTCAGACTGGAGTCGATCAGGGTCTGGAGGGAGGAATAATTCATCTATATTTGAAGGGTTTTTAACATATTGATTGAGACAGGACAGTTGAAAGGAGACAGGAAAGGTAGGAGAGATAGAGAGTCAGAAGACCAGAGGGTGGATTACAACCCACGCTGACTGGTGAACTTGGCTGTACAGTCGTGGGCAAAAGTTTTGAGTGTCAAAGGCTTTTATTGGCAATTACATGAAGTTGATGCAAAGAGTCAATATTTGCAGTGTTGACCCTTCTTCTTCAAGACCTCTGCAATCCGCCCTGGCATGCTGTCAATTAACTTCTGGGTCACATCCTGGCTGATGGCAGGATGTTTTCTTGCAGTTTGTCAGAATTTGTGGGGTTTTGTTTGTCCACCCGCCTCTTGAGGATTGACCACAAGTTCTCAATGGGATTAAGGTCTGTGGAGTTTCCAGGCCATGGACCCAAAATATCGATGTTTTGTTCCCTGAGCCACTTAGTTATCACTTTTGCCTTATGGCAAGGTGCTCCATCATGCTGGAGAAGGTATTGTTCGTCACCAAACTGTTCCTGGATGGTTGGGAGAAGTTGCTCTCGGAGGATGTGTTGGTACCATTCTTTATTCATGACTGTGTTCTTAGGCAAAATTGTGAGTGAGCCCACTCCCGTGGCTGAGAAGCAACCCCACACATGAATGGTCTCAGGATGCTTTACTGTTGGCACCTTGTCTTCTCCGGTCAAGCTTTTTCATGATGCCTCTAACAATCGGAAAGGGGATTCATCAGAGAAAATGACTTTACCCCAGTCCTCAGCAGTCCAATCCCTGTACCTTCTGCAGGATATCAGTCTGTCCCCGACGTGAAGAAAAGTGGCTTCTTTGCTGCCCTTCTTGACACCAGGCCATCCTCCAAAAGTCTTTACCTCACTGTGCGTGCAGATGCACTCACACCTGCCTGCTGCCATTCCTGAGCAAGCTCTGTACTGGTGGTGCCCCGATCCTGCAGCGGAATCAACTTTAGGAGACAGTCCTGGCGCTTGCTAGACTTTCTTGGGCGCCCTGAAGCCTTCTTCACAGCAAATGAACCGCTCTCCTTGAAGTTCTTGATGGTCCGATAAATGGTTGATTTAGGTACAATCTTACTGGCAGCAATATCCTTGCCTGTGAAGCCCTTTTTGTGCAAAGCAATGATGACGGCACGTGTTTCCTTTCAGGTAACCATGGTTGACAGAGGAAGAACAACGATTCCAAGCTCCACCCTCCTTTTGAAGCTTCCAGTCTGTTATTCAAACTCAATCAGCATGACAGAGGGATCTCCAGCCTTGTCAACACATGTCAGCTGGTCATTTTGTGGCAGGGCTGAAATGCAGTGGAAATGTTTTTGGGGGGATTCAGTTCATTTGCGTGGCTAAGATGGACTTTGCAATTAATTACAATTCATCTGATCACTCTTCATAACATTCTGGAGGATATGCAAATTGCCATCATACAAACTGAGACAGCAGACTGTGTGAAAATTTATATTTGAGTCATTCTCAAAACATTTGGCCACAACTGTACATGTGTGCCGGGTTCCTCAGCATTAACTGCTGGACCACAGCGGGTCCTTTTTTCAACTATGTGGGCCTTTTGCTTATAATAGCTTAGTAAGCATAAATCACACAAACCTACAGTACTTTGACAGGAAAAGTTTTCCAAGTTTGAAAGAAAAAATGTGGATTAATGGGCCCAAGCAAGCATCAACTCAGGGACGGACCAGGATCAGAAATCAGCCCAGGCTTTTCTGACATGCCCGGCCCATTTTTTCCTCAAGGACCTCATCACTAGCTAAGTAATGCTAATTATGTGGAAAAGAAACTGCCCTTTGGCCAGTCTGTTTCTGCATCAACTAACCCTATGGGAAGAACTTGTCTTGTGCACCTGGCTTTATGGCCATCGGTCCAGGGTTAGTTAGGGTGTGTGTTGGACTCTCCTACCTGGCTTACTGGCCATTGGTTCTTGGGACAGATTGATGGTCCAGGGTTAATTAGGTTTAGGGTGTGTGTTGGACTCTCCTACCTGGCGTACAAACCACTGGTTCTTGGACAGCTTGATGGTCCAGGGCCCAGTGTGGAACATCAGGTGCAGGTAGGCGATACCTGAGAACAGGTCTGCTGCCGCCAGGTTGCCTAGGGGATAGTCGACAAGGACATTAGTAGGGTTGCTAAGGGGGGTAATATTACTGGTAACTTTCTAAAAATGTACCAGTTAACTCCTGGATTTTAGGGAATTTTCACAGGTATAAAGAATATGAAATAAATACGACTAAATGTACTGAAAGTATAATCTACCAAATTTTGTAGATTTAAAAATGACCAAAACTTCTGAAAATTCTGGTAAATTTGGTAAATTAGTGGGAGCAGTTGCTAATTGACAGACACACACATACACCCTACCGAGCAGATAGTAGATAGGGAAGTGGAATCGCCGGTTGATGAAGATGGCCACCATGACCAGGATGTTGGCCAGGATGACGATGACAGACACACCCATGCCCAGGCTCACCACCACGTAGTCCCGAGGACGCCAGTGGGCGCTGATGTTCTTGCCACTATGTTCGTAGAAGAACTGCACTGTACGGTTGTAGTAGCACCCGGGGACATCGTCTGTCAACTTGTCCATCTTGACCAATCAGAAGGGGTGGATGGGGTGGAGCGTAGAGTGGGCAGGAGTTAAGTGGAGTGAGGGGGACCAATTGGATTGTCCGGACGGATGAGTGGTGGTGGGGGTTCGTGTGGATGGGACTCGCCCTATTGGTGGGTTGGGGGTGGTCTCGCCATGAGGGGTGGGAGGGAATGGACGGCGTCCAGTTTGATTGACGTCTATCTCCTCCAATCGTGTGTGGGCTGAGACGTTGTCCCTTCTCTTTGGTCTGTTGGGGGAAAGAGAAGAAAAACATTTAACAACATAGTTGAAGACACACACACTCTCTATTTTAATTATGACTAGTGTTAGGAGTTTTTCCTTTAGAGCTCTCAACTAGGGTCTACAGCAGGTTGTTCTGGTCCTGAGGTTGACACTGATGAACCCTCCTCCCTGTAACTAACACCTCTACAGCAGGTTGTTCTGGTCCTGAGGTTGACTCTGATGAACCCTCCTCCCTGTAACTAACACCTCTACAGCAGGTTGTTCTGGTCCTGAGGTTGACACTGATGAACCCTCCTCCCTGTAACAAACAGCAGGTTGTTCTGGTGCTGAGGTTGACACTGATGAACCATCCTCCCTGTAACAAACAGCAGGTTGTTCTGGTCCTGAGGTTGACACTGATGAACCATCCTCCCTGTAACAAACACCTCTATAGCAGGTTGTTCTGGTCCTGAGGTTGACACTGATGAACCCTCCTCCCTGTAACAAACAGCAGGTTGTTCTGGTCCTGAGGTTGACACTGATGAACCCTCCTCCCCGTAACAAACAGCAGGTTGTTCTGGTCCTGAGGTTGACACTGATGAACCATCCTCCCTGTAACAAACACCTCTATAGCAGGTTGTTCTGGTCCTGAGGTTGACACTGATGAACCATCCTCCCTGTAACAAACACCTCTATAGCAAGTTGTTCTGGTCCTGAGGTTGACTCTGATGAACCCTCCTCCCTGTAACAAACACCTCTATAGCAGGTTGTTCTGGTCCTGAGGTTGACACTGATGAACCCTCCTCCCTGTAACAAACAGCAGGTTGTTCTGGTCCTGAGGTTGACACTGATGAACCCTCCTCCCTGTAACTAACAGCAGGTTGTTCTGGTCCTGAGGTTGACACTGATGAACCCTCCTCCCTGTAACTAACACCTCTACAGCAGGTTGTTCTGGTCCTGAGGTTGACACTGATGAACCCTCCTCCCTGTAACTAACACCTCTATAGCAGGTTGTTCTGGTCCTGAGGTTGACACTGATGAACCCTCCTCCCTGTAACAAACAGCAGGTTGTTCTGGTCCTGAGGTTGACACTGATGAACCCTCCTCCCTGTAACTAACACCTCTACAGCAGGTTGTTCTGGTCCTGAGGTTGACTCTGATGAACCCTCCTCCCTGTAACTAACACCTCTACAGCAGGTTGTTCTGGTCCTGAGGTTGACACTGATGAACCCTCCTCCCTGTAACTAACACCTCTATAGCAGGTTGTTCTGGTCCTGAGGTTGACTCTGATGAACCCTCCTCCCTGTAACTAACACCTCTACAGCAGGTTGTTCTGGTCCTGAGGTTGACACTGATGAACCCTCCTCCCTGTAACTAACAGCAGGTTGTTCTGGTCCTGAGGTTGACACTGATGAACCCTCCTCCCTGTAACTAACACCTCTACAGCAGGTTGTTCTGGTCCTGAGGTTGACACTGATGAACCCTCCTCCCTGTAACTAACACCTCTATAGCAGGTTGTTCTGGTCCTGAGGTTGACACTGATGAACCCTCCTCCCTGTAACAAACAGCAGGTTGTTCTGGTCCTGAGGTTGACTCTGATGAACCCTCCTCCCTGTAACAAACAGCAGGTTGTTCTGGTCCTGAGGTTGACTCTGATGAACCCTCCTCCCTGTAACAAACACCTCTATAGCAGGTTGTTCTGGTCCTGAGGTTGACTGATGAACCCTCCTCCCTGTAACAAACAGCAGGTTGTTCTGGTCCTGAGGTTGACACTGATGAACCCTCCTCCCTGTAACTAACAGCAGGTTGTTCTGGTCCTGAGGTTGACTCTGATGAACCCTCCTCCCTGTAACAAACAGCAGGTTGTTCTGGTCCTGAGGTTGACACTGATGAACCCTCCTCCCTGTAACAAACAGCAGGTTGTTCTGGTCCTGAGGTTGACTCTGATGAACCCTCCTCCCTGTAACAAACAGCAGGTTGTTCTGGTCCTGAGGTTGACACTAATGAACCATCCTCCCTGTAACAAACAGCAGGTTGTTCTGGTCCTGAGGTTGACACTGATGAACCCTCCTCCCTGTAACAAACAGCAGGTTGTTCTGGTCCTGAGGTTGACTCTGATGAACCATCCTCCCTGTAACAAACACCTCTATAGCAGGTTGTTCTGGTCCTGAGGTTGACACTGATGAACCATCCTCCCTGTAACAAACAGCAGGTTGTTCTGGTCCTGAGGTTGACACTGATGAACCATCCTCCCTGTAACAAACAGCAGGTTGTTCTGGTCCTGAGGTTGACACTGATGAACCATCCTCCCTGTAACAAACAGCAGGTTGTTCTGGTCCTGAGGTTGACACTGATGAACCATCCTCCCTGTAACAAACAGCAGGTTGTTCTGGTCCTGAGGTTGACACTGATGAACCCTCCTCCCTGTAACAAACAGCAGGTTGTTCTGGTCCTGAGGTTGACACTGATGAACCCTCCTCCCTGTAACTAACAGCAGGTTGTTCTGGTCCTGAGGTTGACACTGATGAACCCTCCTCCCTCTGCAGTGTTGACTGTAAACCAGGCTGCCTGCTGGGGTTTAGATAACAACAACATGCCTTCTACCTCAGTGTATGATGTGTCGTCTTTACTGAACCCGGGGAGTTATTACCAATGTGGTGATGTCTTCATTCTAGCAGGTTAGTGGACTGAAGATAGTGATTTAGTAACGTAACTAGTCCCTCCCTCCCTCGGCTCTACTCTCCTCCTAACAAAAGAAACAACAGAGCAGCTTTCTAGAGCAGAGAGACACACCTCACAATTACACAATCCAGCAGTGTAACCTAATCTCAACCCAAACACACAGCAACACACACACACACAGCCTTGGTGCCGCGCTCTACGACTGCGAGACAGAGGGAGAGAGAGGGAAACAGAAAGAGATTGAAAGCGGAAGAGTGGAAACCAGAGAGGGAAGATGAGATGTATACAGGAGAGGAATGGAAGAGACAGAAAGGTAATGAAAACATGAAGGATTGGGGGGGAGAGGTGTTAAATAGCTGAGTTGGAGTCAGAAACAGAGGAATGCAGAGGGAGTGTTTGTGGTGTGTGAGCCGTGTACTAAGAGATGATCGTCTGGCCTCGAGGTCACTCCCACCAGTCTCCCTGTCTGACCCCTAAACAGAATGGAAGTACAGCTGTCCCTCTCTAAAGCACCAGATATCTAAACCACAACCACTAACTAACCTTCTCCTGACATAACCACCCGGCCATTACGTAGCAGACATCTTAATCCACAGCCACTCAGAGGAGTGTCTGCACTGTGCAGACCATCACTTAAGATGGGAGGCCACCGAGGAAATCAAACACATGACAATGGCATTGCGAGAACCATGCTCTACCAACTGAACCATACAGGACCTATACCCTGATCTGACTGTCTAACTGAACCATACAGGACCTCTACCATATCCCTGATCTGACTGTCTAACTGAACCATACAGGACCTCTACCCTGATCTGACTGTCTACCTGAACCATACAGGACCTCTACCCTGATCTGACTGTCTAACTGAACCATACAGGACCTCTACCCTGATCTGACTGTCTAACTGAACCATACAGGACCTCTACCATATCCCTGATCTGACTGTCTAACTGAACCATACAGGACCTCTACCCTGATCTGACTGTCTAACTGAACCATACAGGACCTCTACCCTGATCTGACTGTCTACCTGAACCATACAGGACCTCTACCCTGATCTGACTGTCTAACTGAACCATACAGGACCTCTACCCTGATCTGACTGTCTACCTGAACCCCACAGGACCTCTACCCTGATCTGACTGTCTACCTGAACCATACAGGACCTCTACCCTGATCTGACTGTCTAACTGAACCATACAGGACCTCATCCCTGATCTGACTGTCTACCTGAACCATACAGGACCTCTACCCTGATCTGACTGTCTAACTGAACCATACAGGACCTCTACCCTGATCTGACTGTCTAACTGAACCATACAGGACCTCTACCATATCCCTGATCTGACTGTCTAACTGAACCATACAGGACCTCTACCCTGATCTGACTGTCTACCTGAACCATACAGGACCTCTACCCTGATCTGACTGTCTAACTGAACCATACAGGACCTCTACCCTGATCTGACTGTCTAACTGAACCATACAGGACCTCTACCCTGATCTGACTGTCTAACTGAACCATACAGGACCTCTACCCTAATCTGACTGTCTAACTGAACCATACAGGACCTCTACCCTGATCTGACTGTCTACCTGAACCATACAGGACCTCTACCCTGATCCCTGATCTGACTGTCTAACTGAACCATACAGGACCTCTACCATATCCCTGATCTGACTGTCTAACTGAACCATACAGGACCTCTACCCTGATCTGACTGTCTAACTGAACCATACAGGACCTCTACCCTGATCTGACTGAACCCCACAGGACCTCTACCCTGATCTGACTGTCTAACTGAACCATACAGGACCTCTACCCTAATCTGACTGTCTACCTGAACCATACAGGACCTCTACCCTGATCTGACTGTCTAACTGAACCATACAGGACCTCTACCATATCCCTGATCTGACTGTCTAACTGAACCATACAAGACCTCTACCCTGATGTGACTGTCTACCTGAACCATACAGGACCTCTACCATATCCCTGATCTGACTGTCTAACTGAACCATACAGGACCTCTACCATATCCCTGATCTGACTGTCTAACTGAACCATACAGGACCTCTACCCTGATCTGACTGTCTAACTGAACCATACAGGACCTCTACCCTGATCTGACTGTCTAACTGAACCATACAGGACCTCTACCCTGATCTGACTGTCTAACTGAACCATACAGGACCTCTACCCTGATCTGACTGTCTACCTGAACCATACAGGACCTCTACCATATCCCTGATCTGACTGTCTAACTGAACCATACAGGACCTCTACCCTGATCTGACTGTCTAACTGAACCATACAGGACCTCTACCCTGATCTGACTGTCTAACTGAACCATACAGGACCTCATCCCTGATCTGACTGTCTAACTGAACCCCACAGGACCTCTACCATATCCCTGATCTGACTGTCTAACTGAACCATACAGGACCTCTACCCTGATCTGACTGTCTAACACTCACAGCAGAATAAACAGCTGTAGGACTACTAGGTGCTTATAGGTTCTGACCATGTGTTTTGTGTCACTGTGTGGACCACAATGACCATGGAGAAAAGAAAAGAAAATTCTCTGGTTTTCTGAGGTCAGACACAAGATTGTAGCCAAACAAGGCTACAAGTCCATCTCCAGAGACCTTGATGTTCCTGTTGCCAACATACGTAATGTTATCTAGAAGTGTAAGGCCCATTCCACTGTAGTCAACCTCCCAGGACGTGGCTGCAAGAGAACACCTGATAGAAGATCGCTGCGACGGATTGTTTGAAAGGTGGAGAAAGCTCCTCGATCCAACTGCCACACAGATTCAAGCTGACCTTCAGACACACAAGGTACGAAGGTTTCAACTCTGTCCATCCGTCTCCAACTCAATGAAAGGGGGTTATATGGTAGGAGAGCCAGCATGATCCCACTGCTGAGAGAGAGACATCAGAATTGGCCAAAACACACATTAACATTTCAAAATCCTTCTGGGAGAATGTCCTGTGAACAGATGAAACCAAATTAGAGATTCCTGGTAAAGCACACCATCTCTGTGTGTACAGCCTTCAAAGAACGAACACCTTCCCTACAGTCGTACATCGAGGAGGTTCAGCCTTCAAAGAACGAACACCTTCCCAACAGTCTAACATTGAGGAGGTTCAGCCTTCAAAGAACGAACACCTTCCCTACAGTCTAACATTGAGGAGGTTCAGCCTTCAAAGAACGAACACCTTCCCAACAGTCTAACATTGAGGAGGTTCAGCCTTCAAAGAACGAACACCTTCCCTACAGTCTAACATTGAGGAGGTTCAGCCTTCAAAGAACGAACACCTTCCCAACAGTCTAACATTGAGGAGATTCAGCCTTCAAAGAACGAACACCTTCCCAACAGTCTAACATTGAGGAGGTTCAGCCTTCAAAGAACGAACACCTTCCCAACAGTCTAACATTGAGGAGGTTCAGCCTTCAAAGAACGAACACCTTCCCTACAGTCTAACATTGAGGAGGTTCAGCCTTCAAAGAACGAACACCTTCCCTACAGTCGTACATCACAGCTCCATCTATCTAGATATCAGGTAGCAGTACATCACAGCTCCATCTATCTATCTAGATATCAGGTAGCAGTACATCACAGCTCCATCTATCTAGATATCAGGTAGCAGTACATCACAGCTCCATCTATCTAGATATCACGTAGCAGTACATCACAGCTCCATCTATCTATCTAGATATCAGGTAGCAGTACATCACAGCTCCATCTATCTATCTAGATATCAGGTAGCAGTACATCACAGCTCCATCTATCTAGATATCAGGTAGCAGTACATCACAGCTCCATCTATCTAGATATCAGGTAGCAGTACATCACAGCTCCATCTATCTATCTAGATATCTAGATATCAGGTAGCAGTACATCACAGCTCCATCTATCTATCTAGATATCAGGTAGCAGTACATCACAGCTCCATCTATCTATCTAGATATCAGGTAGCAGTACATCACAGCTCCATCTATCTAGATATCAGGTAGCAGTACATCACAGCTCCATCTATCTATCTAGATATCAGGTAGCAGTACATCACAGCTCCATCTATCTATCTAGATATCAGGTAGCAGTACATCACAGCTCCATCTATCTATCTAGATATCAGGTAGCAGTACATCACAGCTCCATCTATCTAGATATCAGGTAGCAGTACATCACAGCTCCATCTATCTATCTAGATATCAGGTAGCAGTACATCACAGCTCCATCTATCTATCTAGATATCAGGTAGAAGTATCTCACAGCTCCATCTATCTATCTAGATATCAGGTAGCAGTACATCACAGCTCCATCTATCTATCTAGATATCAGGTAGCAGTACATCACAGCTCCATCTATCTATCTATCAGGTAGCAGTACATCACAGCTCCATCTATCTAGATATCAGGTAGCAGTACATCACAGCGCCATCTATCTATCTAGATATCAGGTAGCAGTACATCACAGCTCCATCTATCTATCTAGATATCAGGTAGCAGTACATCACAGCTCCATCTATCTATCTAGATATCAGGTAGCAGTACATCACAGCTCCATCTATCTATCTATCAGGTAGCAGTACATCACAGCTCCATCTATCTAGATATCAGGTAGCAGTACATCACAGCTCCATCTATCTATCTAGATATCAGGTAGCAGTACATCACAGCTCCATCTATCTAGATATCAGGTAGCAGTACATCACAGCTCCATCTATCTATCTATCAGGTAGCAGTACATCACAGCTCCATCTATCTAGATATCAGGTAGCAGTACATCACAGCTCCATCTATCTATCTATCAGGTAGCAGTACATCACAGCTCCATCTATCTATCTATCAGGTAGCAGTACATCACAGCTCCATCTATCTAGATATCAGGTAGCAGTACATCACAGCTCCATCTATCTATCTATCAGGTAGCAGTACATCACAGCTCCATCTATCTAGATATCAGGTAGCAGTACATCACAGCTCCATCTATCTAGATATCAGGTAGCAGTACATCACAGCTCCATCTATCTAGATATCAGGTAGCAGTACATCACAGCTCCATCTATCTATCTAGATATCAGGTAGCAGTACATCACAGCTCCATCTATCTATCTAGATATCAGGTAGCAGTACATCACAGCTCCATCTATCTATCTAGATATCAGGTAGCAGTACATCACAGCTCCATCTATCTAGATATCAGGTAGCAGTACATCACAGCTCCATCTATCTAGATATCAGGTAGCAGTACATCACAGCTCCATCTATCTAGATATCAGGTAGCAGTACATCACAGCTCCATCTATCTATCTAGATATCAGGTAGAAGTACATCACAGCTCCATCTATCTAGATATCAGGTAGCAGTACATCACAGCTCCATCTATCTATCTAGATATCAGGTAGCAGTACATCACAGCTCCATCTATCTATCTATCAGGTAGCAGTACATCACAGCTCCATCCATCTATCTAGATATCAGGTAGCAGTACATCACAGCTCCATCTATCTAGATATCAGGTAGCAGTACATCACAGCTCCATCTATCTAGATATCAGGTAGCAGTACATCACAGCTCCATCTATCTAGATATCAGGTAGCAGTACATCACAGCTCCATCTATCTATCTAGATATCAGGTAGCAGTACATCACAGCTCCATCTATCTATCTAGATATCAGGTGGCAGTACATCACAGCTCCATCTATCTATCTAGATATCAGGTAGCAGTACATCACAGCTCCATCTATCTAGATATCAGGTAGCAGTACATCACAGCTCCATCTATCTATCTAGATATCAGGTAGCAGTACATCACAGCTCCATCTATCTATCTAGATATCAGGTAGCAGTACATCACAGCTCCATCTATCTATCTAGATATCAGGTAGCAGTACATCACAGCTCCATCTATCTAGATATCAGGTAGCAGAACATCACAGCTCCATCTATCTATCTAGATATCAGGTAGCAGTACATCACAGCTCCATCTATCTATCTAGATATCAGGTAGCAGTACATCACAGCTCCATCTATCTATCTAGATATCAGGTAGCAGTACATCACAGCTCCATCTATCTAGATATCAGGTAGCAGAACATCACAGCTCCATCTATCTATCTAGAGATCAGGTAGCAGTACATCACAGCTCCATCTATCTAGATATCAGGTAGCAGTACATCACAGCTCCATCTATCTAGATATCAGGTAGCAGTACATCACAGCTCCATCTATCTATCTAGATATCAGGTAGCAGTACATCACAGCTCCATCTATCTATCTAGATATCAGGTAGCAGTACATCACAGCTCCATCTATCTAGATATCAGGTAGCAGTACATCACAGCTCCATCTATCTATCTAGATATCAGGTAGCAGTACATCACAGCTCCATCTATCTATCTAGATATCAGGTAGCAGTACCTCACAGCTCCATCTATCTATCTAGATATCAGGTAGCAGTACATCACAGCTCCATCTATCTATCTAGATATCAGGTAGCAGTACCTCACAGCTCCATCTATCTATCTAGATATCAGGTAGCAGTACATCACAGCTCCATCTATCTATCTAGATATCAGGTAGCAGTACATCACAGCTCCATCTATCTATCTAGATATCAGGTATCAGTACATCACAGCTCCATCTATCTATCTATCTATCAGGTAGCAGTACATCACAGCTCCATCTATCTAGATATCAGGTAGCAGTACATCACAGCTCCATCTATCTATCTAGATATCAGGTAGCAGTACATCACAGCTCCATCTATCTATCTAGATATCAGGTAGCAGTACATCACAGATATCACAACTCCATCTATCTATCTATCAGGTAGCAGTACATCACAGCTCCATCTATCTATCTATCAGGTAGCAGTACATCACAGCTCTATCTATCTAGATATCTGGTAGCAGTACATCACAGCTCCATCTATCTATCTAGATATCAGGTATCAGTACATCACAGCTCCATCTATCTATCTATCTATCAGGTAGCAGTACATCACAGCTCCATCTATCTAGATATCAGGTAGCAGTACATCACAGCTCCATCTATCTATCTAGATATCAGGTAGCAGTACATCACAGCTCCATCTATCTATCTAGATATCAGGTAGCAGTACATCACAGCTCCATCTATCTATCTATCAGGTAGCAGTACATCACAGCTCCATCTATCTATCTATCAGGTAGCAGTACATCACAGCTCTATCTATCTAGATATCAGGTAGCAGTACATCACAGCTCCATCTATCTATCTAGATATCAGGTAGCAGTACATCACAGCTCCATCTATCTATCTATCAGGTAGCAGTACATCACAGCTCCATCTATCTATCTAGATATCAGGTAGCAGTACATCACAGCTCCATCTATCTATCTAGATATCAGGTAGCAGTACATCACAGCTCCATCTATCTATCTAGATATCAGGTAGCAGTACATCACAGCTCCATCTATCTATCTATCAGGTAGCAGTACATCACAGCTCCATCTATCTAGATATCAGGTAGCAGTACATCACAGCTCCATCTATCTATCTATCAGGTAGCAGTACATCACAGCTCCATCTATCTAGATATCAGGTAGCAGTACATCACAGCTCCATCTATCTAGATATCAGGTAGCAGTACATCACAGCTCCATCTATCTAGATATCAGGTAGCAGTACATCACAGCTCCATCTATCTATCTAGATATCAGGTAGCAGTACATCACAGCTCCATCTATCTATCTAGATATCAGGTAGCAGTACATCACAGCTCCATCTATCTAGATATCAGGTAGCAGTACATCACAGCTCCATCTATCTAGATATCAGGTAGCAGAACATCACAGCTCCATCTATCTAGATATCAGGTAGCAGTACATCACAGCTCCATCTATCTAGATATCAGGTAGCAGTACATCACAGCTCCATCTATCTATCTAGATATCAGGTAGCAGTACATCACAGCTCCATCTATCTATCTAGATATCAGGTAGCAGTACATCACAGCTCCATCTATCTATCTAGATATCAGGTAGCAGTACATCACAGCTCCATCTATCTAGATATCAGGTAGCAGTACATCACAGCTCCATCTATCTAGATATCAGGTAGCAGTACATCACAGCTCCATCTATCTAGATATCAGGTAGCAGTACATCACAGCTCCATCTATCTATCTAGATATCAGGTAGAAGTACATCACAGCTCCATCTATCTAGATATCAGGTAGCAGTACATCACAGCTCCATCTATCTATCTAGATATCAGGTAGCAGTACATCACAGCTCCATCTATCTATCTATCAGGTAGCAGTACATCACAGCTCCATCTATCTAGATATCAGGTAGCAGTACATCACAGCTCCATCTATCTAGATATCAGGTAGCAGTACATCACAGCTCCATCTATCTAGATATCAGGTAGCAGTACATCACAGCTCCATCTATCTATCTAGATATCAGGTAGCAGTACCTCACAGCTCCATCTATCTAGATATCAGGTAGCAGTACATCACAGCTCCATCTATCTATCTAGATATCAGGTAGCAGTACATCACAGCTCCATCTATCTAGATATCAGGTAGCAGTACATCACAGCTCCATCTATCTAGATATCAGGTAGCAGTACATCACAGCTCCATCTATCTATCTATCTGGTAGCAGTACATCACAGCTCCATCTATCTAGATATCAGGTAGCAGTACATCACAGCTCCATCTATCTAGATATCAGGTAGCAGTACATCACAGCTCCATCTATCTATCTAGATATCAGGTAGCAGTACATCACAGCTCCATCTATCTAGATATCAGGTAGCAGTACATCACAGCTCCATCTATCTAGATATCAGGTAGCAGTACATCACAGCTCCATCTATCTATCTAGATATCAGGTAGCAGTACATCACAGCTCCATCTATCGATCTAGATATCAGGTAGCAGTACATCACAGCTCCATCCATCTATCTAGATATCAGGTAGCAGTACATCACAGCTCCATCTATCGATCTAGATATCAGGTAGCAGTACATCACAGCTCCATCCATCTATCTAGATATCA
Source organism: Oncorhynchus masou masou (assembly GCF_036934945.1). Classification (NCBI taxonomy): domain Eukaryota; kingdom Metazoa; phylum Chordata; class Actinopteri; order Salmoniformes; family Salmonidae; genus Oncorhynchus; species Oncorhynchus masou. The sequence continues at coordinate 302,600 of NW_027013502.1, read as the reverse complement.
GGTAGCAGTACATCACAGCTCCATCCATCTATCTAGATATCAGGTAGCAGTACATCACAGCTCCATCCATCTATCTAGATATCAGGTAGCAGTACATCACAGCTCCATCTATCTAGATATCAGGTAGCAGTACATCACAGCTCCATCTATCTAGATATCAGGTAGCAGTACATCACAGCTCCATCCATCTATCTAGATATCAGGTAGCAGTACATCACAGCTCCATCTATCTATCTAGATATCAGGTAGCAGTACATCACAGCTCCATCTATCTATCTAGATATCAGGTAGCAGTACATCACAGCTCCATCTATCTATCTAGATATCAGGTAGCAGTATATCACAGCTCCATCTATCTATCTAGATATCAGGTAGCAGTACATCACAGCTCCATCTATCTAGATATCAGGTAGCAGTACATCACAGCTCCATCTATCTAGATATCAGGTAGCAGTACATCACAGCTCCATCTATCTAGATATCAGGTAGCAGTACATCACAGCTCCATCTATCTATCTAGATATCAGGTAGAAGTACATCACAGCTCCATCTATCTAGATATCAGGTAGCAGTACATCACAGCTCCATCTATCTATCTAGATATCAGGTAGCAGTACATCACAGCTCCATCTATCTATCTAGATATCAGGTAGCAGTACATCACAGCTCCATCTATCTATCTAGATATCAGGTAGCAGTACATCACAGCTCCATCTATCTAGATATCAGGTAGCAGTACATCACAGCTCCATCTATCTAGATATCAGGTAGCAGTACATCACAGCTCCATCTATCTAGATATCAGGTAGCAGTACATCACAGCTCCATCTATCTATCTAGATATCAGGTAGAAGTACATCACAGCTCCATCTATCTAGATATCAGGTAGCAGTACATCACAGCTCCATCTATCTATCTAGATATCAGGTAGCAGTACATCACAGCTCCATCTATCTATCTATCAGGTAGCAGTACATCACAGCTCCATCTATCTATCTAGATATCAGGTAGCAGTACATCACAGCTCCATCTATCTAGATATCAGGTAGCAGTACATCACAGCTCCATCTATCTAGATATCAGGTAGCAGTACATCACAGCTCCATCTATCTAGATATCAGGTAGCAGTACATCACAGCTCCATCTATCTATCTAGATATCAGGTAGCAGTACCTCACAGCTCCATCTATCTAGATATCAGGTAGCAGTACATCACAGCTCCATCTATCTATCTAGATATCAGGTAGCAGTACATCACAGCTCCATCACAGCTCCATCTCTAGATATCAGGTAGCAGTACATCACAGCTCCATCTATCTAGATATCAGGTAGCAGTACATCACAGCTCCATCTATCTATCTATCTGGTAGCAGTACATCACAGCTCCATCTATCTAGATATCAGGTAGCAGTACATCACAGCTCCATCTATCTAGATATCAGGTAGCAGTACATCACAGCTCCATCTATCTATCTAGATATCAGGTAGCAGTACATCACAGCTCCATCTATCTAGATATCAGGTAGCAGTACATCACAGCTCCATCTATCTATCTAGATATCAGGTAGCAGTACATCACAGCTCCATCTATCTATCTAGATATCAGGTAGCAGTACATCACAGCTCCATCCATCTAGATATCAGGTAGCAGTACATCACAGCTCCATCTATCTAGATATCAGGTAGCAGTACATCACAGCTCCATCTATCGATCTAGATATCAGGTAGCAGTACATCACAGCTCCATCCATCTATCTAGATATCAGGTAGCAGTACATCACAGCTCCATCCATCTATCTAGATATCAGGTAGCAGTACATCACAGCTCCATCCATCTATCTAGATATCAGGTAGCAGTACATCACAGCTCCATCTATCTAGATATCAGGTAGCAGTACATCACAGCTCCATCTATCTAGATATCAGGTAGCAGTACATCACAGCTCCATCCATCTATCTAGATATCAGGTAGCAGTACATCACAGCTCCATCTATCTATCTAGATATCAGGTAGCAGTACATCACAGCTCCATCTATCTATCTAGATATCAGGTAGCAGTACATCACAGCTCCATCTATCTATCTAGATATCAGGTAGCAGTACATCACAGCTCCATCCATCTATCTAGATATCAGGTAGCAGTACATCACAGCTCCATCTATCTATCTAGATATCAGGTAGCAGTACATCACAGCTCCATCTATCTATCTAGATATCAGGTAGCAGTACATCACAGCTCCATCCATCTATCTAGATATCAGGTAGCAGTACATCACAGCTCCATCCATCTATCTAGATATCAGGTAGCAGTACATCACAGCTCCATCCATCTATCTAGATATCAGGTAGCAGTACATCACAGCTCCATCTATCTATCTATCAGGTAGCAGTACATCACAGCTCCATCTATCTATCTAGATATCAGGTAGCAGTACATCACAGCTCCATCTATCTATCTATCAGGTAGCAGTACATCACAGCTCCATCTATCTATCTAGATATCAGGTAGCAGTACATCACAGCTCCATCTATCTATCTAGATATCAGGTAGCAGTACATCACAGCTCCATCTATCTATCTAGATATCAGGTAGCAGTACAGTTCAAATGAAACATGGATTTATAAACTCAGAAAAAACAATTAACTGAAAATAAACGCAGTTGACAATGAGGACGTTTCTTTTTTTGCCGAGTTTAAAAACACAGTGGTGTCCGAAATTATTTACAACCTTGATTAAGATGATAAATAAATCACACAAATACAGAGCTATATTGTATGCGAAATATAAATGGGTAATTTATATTATTTTCTACTAATACAATTGCTTAATTTTGTTTAACAAGTAATACATTTTTTTTCTGAAAAAGGTAGGGGTCAAAATGATTGACACTCCTAAAGACTCATCAATAAAGTAGTCAAAGGTTTAGTATTTGGTCCCATATGTCTAGCATGCAATGACGACATCACGCGTGTGACTCCACAAACCTGTTGGATGCATTTGCAGTTCGTTTTGGTTATATTTCAGATTATTTTGTGCCCAAAATAAATGAATAGTAAATAATGTATTGTGCCATTTTGGAGTCACATTTTATTGTAAATAAGAAGAGAAGATGTAACTAAACACTTGACATTTTAGTCATTTAACAGACACTCTTATCCAGAGTGACTTACAGTTACTGCATTCATTTTAAGATTGTTGGTGGGACAACCACATTTCACAGGAAGTACATTTTTCCTCAATAAAGTAGCCATCAGTAAAGTCAGAGAGCTAGTAAGGGGTGCGCTGCGGGATTATTTAAGACACTCTTTGAAGAGGAATGTTTTCAGATGTTTTCGGAAGATAGGCAGGGACTCTGCTGTCTTAGCTTCAGAGGGAGGCTGGTTCCACCATTGGGGTACAAGGAGAGAGAAGAGCTTGGACTGGGCTGAGCGGGAGCTGACCTCCCATAGGGGTGGGAGGGCCAAGAGACCAGAGATGGCAGAACAGAGTAGTCTGGTTGGGGAGTAGGGTTTTAGCAGAGCCTGGAGGTAGGGAGGGCCAAGAGACCAGAGGTGGCAGAACAGAGTAGTCTGGTTGGGGTGTAGGGTTTCAGCAGAGCCTGGAGGTAGGGAGGGCCAAGAGACCAGAGGTGGCAGAACGAACTAGGCTCTGTACATACCAAACACAGGCTCTAGTAAAGGGACTCCTGGTCTTCACCCAGTAGCTCAGACTGTCACTGGTCATAGTAAAGAGAGACTGGTCTTCAACCAGTAGCTCAGACTGTCACTGGTCATAGTAAAGGGACCTTCGCTCAGACTGTCACTGGTCATTTCACTTCCTTACATGCTTTTAACGTGTTCCCATTGTGACTCTTGGTGTGTTAGGCTACAGGACTGGTATGTTTTAGTTGGAAAAGACAATTATTGTCATTAGATGCCTTATTCTTATCATATTTTGTAATTCCAGACCAATATCCCTGAGATAAATATTGTATGTAATGTTATGATAGCGTGGCGTTTTGTAGCATATTGGGGGGTTTTAACCTTAAGTCTTTCAATAAAGGCTATGGTTTTACCAATATGACATTACGAGTGCATGTCCCTTCTCTGCAAGGCACTGGAAACCTCCCTGGTCTTCGTGGTTCAAGCTGTGTTTCAAATTCACTGCTCGACTGAGGGACCTTATAGATAATTGTACGCGTGGGTTACAGAGGTGATGAGGTGGTCATTCAATAATCATGTTAGACACTATTATTGCACACAGAGTGAGTCCATGCAGCGTATTATGTGACTTGTGTTGGAAACTGACTAATGCAGGCTGTATCACATCCGGCCGTGATTAGGAGTCCCATAGGGCGTCGTCCGGTTTTGGCCGGGGTAGGGCGTCATTATAAATAAGAATTTGTTCTTAACTGACTTCCCTCGTTAAAAGGTAAAAAAAAAAAAAAAATGTAAATTCATACTTTGTCTTTGCAGCTGTATGATCCAGTGCAGTTTAATTTAGGTGGTAAATTTAAGCGGTAACACAATAAAATGTGGAAAAAGTCAAATATACTATCCAGATAATAAACTGTCTAATCACAGAACATAGAATTCTAAAAAAATACCTCCTTTCACTAGAACAGCTGTAACTCATCATTCACAGTAACAAGGTATTCTGGTTTCAAACGATCAATCCTTACAAAATAAGGGGAAAAAAGTAGTCTATCGTCATTAGGAAGTTGTGCAGTTGTTTGAGGGGGGGCCGCACAAGAGACATTTCACAGGTGTTTTTTCTTGACTGATTACCATTCGATCGATGTGTATTGGATTGTCAAATCATTTGAAAGGGCTGTTTCTCAGCTTTCAAAATATGCATCATACTTTCACATATGGTTTGACACCAGTAAAGTATGCTCATTAATGTAGGCACTGGTCACGGTCTCAGAAAAATTCAGGAATTCCAAAACTCCCTCCGATGATGCAACAATGTCAATGTGGCGATTTCCAGTTAGCTGGTGTTCTAAAGACTAGTGTTTCATTCTCCTTTAACTGAGAGAGACAAGCAGACAGCTGGCAGTTACAAATGGGCCATGCAAAAACACAGACATCCTGTAGCTTACCACAAACACACAGAGTACTATGGTGAGTGTTTTTATTTAACTATGTGTGTACAGTAGACTGTTCCATTGTCCTACGCGTTCACCAAGCAGGACCTGAATATGACTCCATGTTCACCAAGCAGGACCTGAATATGACTCCATGTTCACCAAGCAGGACCTGAATATGACTCCATGTTCACCAATCAGGACCTGAATATGACTCCACGTTCACCAATCAGGACCTGAATATGACTCCACGTTCACCAATCAGGACCTGAATATGACTCCACGTTCACCAATCAGGACCTGAATATGACTCCACGTTCACCAATCAGGACCTGAATATGACTCCACGTTCACCAATCAGGACCTGAATATGACTCCACGTTCACCAATCAGGACCTGAATATGACTCCACGTTCACCAATCAGGACCTGAATATGACTCCACGTTCACCAATCGGGACCTGAATATGACTCCACGTTCACCAATCAGGACCTGAATATGACTCCACGTTCACCAATCAGGACCTGAATATGACTCCACGTTCACCAATCAGGACCTGAATATGACTCCACGTTCACCAATCAGGACCTGAATATGACTCCACGTTCACCAATCAGGACCTGAATATGACTCCACGTTCACCAATCAGGACCTGAATATGACTCCACGTTCACCAATCAGGACCTGAATATGACTCCACGTCAAATAATAATTGAACATTTAAAGTAGTTATTACACCATCACTCGTATTTCATATGTCCCAACGATTCATCGATACGTATGCTATGATGCTGGTAAACTTGTCTCGAGCACCTACAGTGCTGGTCATAAAAAAAGCTAGCTAGCTCATGGATGCAAACAATCTTCTTCCCCATAAAAAATGCAAAACAACATCTGTTTCAGTAGCTATAGCTAGCTAGCTAACTATATTGCTAGGTGTCATCATCTAAAATAACCCTTACTTATAAGACAGTTCTTATTTGATTAATCGTGGGTCGGACCCATCTATGTGAAGCTAGCCACAATAAGGATTAGGCACAATAGTGGATTTTGTGGTTGGCCTTCAAAATAAAAGTATGGCATACTTCTACTATCTGTATTAATTTGCATCACAGTCAATTACATACTTTTATTTAGAAGGCAAAAAAGCAAATTCCACTATTGTGCCTAATCCTTATTGTGGCTATCTTCACAACACATAACCCGGTCCAGTCGAGCCTCACTAGCCAGATGAAGCTAGCTGGCTGCTTATAACGTTAGCTTTGGGTAACAGGGTTAAGTTGCTGGCTAGCTATTTATTTTCATGAACTGGAGTTCAATTTCAGTAGGCGAACAACAAGTGGCAACCTAGCTAATACGTACTCACAGGGATTCCTAAATCATTGCAAAGAATAATGAAAATTACTGCAATTTCAACTGGTCATGGTTTCCAGGCTGGATGTATTGGTGCTAGCTAGGTACTAAGCTAAAGCTAGCTACCCCAGAAGTTGCGGTTGTACAAATTATGCTTTATTACCAATGCGGTATTGTAAACATAATTCGTGGCCAGTGTTTGCAGACATTTCTTGTATAGCTTTGACGGTGCTACTGTATCTTTTCTGGCACGCAAAGACCCAAACGGCATTCCATAGTATGTATGTCGAAAAGCTAATAGCAGTGACGCTATTACTGTGTAACTCCGGAAGGGCAACATCTGAACAATAGCGCACTTGTTAGTGTGTACCGGTGCTCGACCAGTCGGCGAAAGCCGACATCACCCACGACAGAGAACGGTTGATTGTCAAGGGCAATGAATTCCATTAAGTTGGCTTTAAATGGATTTCGCCTTGAGTTGTCTCGCTGAAATTGTCTTACTCTTTCAAATGCCTCCTGGACTTATTGACTGCTCGATCCACACAGCAGACATTGTGGACCAGGTTAGGAATGCTGTGTTGCAGTGTAGCGCAACATTTTACATGCCGTTATTACGCCGTGTACCTACTTTGTACAGGAATGCACAGTAGCTTCCACATAAGTTTCTAACATCGGGCGTTAAACTAGACATCGGGCCGATAACGATGTTGCCATTTTTTAGCTAATATCGTCCGATTCCGATATGTTCACCGATATATTGTGCATCACTAGCTCGGATGTTAAGAACGTTTTTTGTGAGAAGACCGGTGTTCGGTATGTCATTGTCTGACAAACAACGCTGTAGCTCAGCCACCGTCCACCACAGATGCAGAAGTGAGACATCAGCTGTGATTTGAGACGCATCCAATGCAACAAAACATGTATTTCTAGATTAAATTGACAGATTCTGATGGGGATGAACGGTGCTTCCTGACTGACTCTAGGGAGCTAAACAGATTCTGAGAGGTGTGTGTGTGTGTGATGAAGAGAGAGGAAGTGCGTGTCTCATATATCAGAACTCTAAACACTGAGCTGTCTGATTTATACTTCCTGTTATGCCAGTGTGTGTGTGTGTGTGTGTGTGTGTGTGTGTGTGTGTGTGTGTGTGTGTGTGCGAGTACTGGGAAGAATCAGTAAACACTAGTTTGAATGCAAACGGGTCATTACAGATGGAGACACACCCTTTGTGGGAGCCTCATCCCTTCTTTCCTTCTCTCTCTCTTCGTGTTTCTTAAAGGAGAAGTGATTTTTTCTTACAACCAAATCTAAAAACAAATATGTAAATGGTATGTTCTAGAAGTATCCACCCTGTATTAGGTTGTATTCACCGTAGTGTGACTCGAGCCGTCTCACCTACACAGCTGTTCTGTCCACCGTGTAGCCTGCTGCTAAAATAAAGGAAACACCAGCCTAAAGTGTGTTAACAGGGCATTGGGCCACCAGATCAGCTTCACTGTGCCTTGGCATACATTCTACAAGTGTCTGTAACTTCCTGTATGGAAGAAACCCATGCTTCAGTTTCAATATACTTTCTACCCCTCTTTTACTAAAGCGCACCCTTTATTTTGGCAGTTACCTGTAGAATGGAAAGGAGAGGTGTCGCTGGAGGCACATCAAAATGGAAAGGAGAGGTGTAGCTGGAGGCACATCAAAATGGAAAGGAGAGGTGTAGCTGGAGGCACATCAAAATGGAAATGAGAGGTGTCGCCGGAGGCACATCAAAATGGAAAGGAGAGGTGTCGCTGGAGGCACATCAAAATGGAAAGGAGAGGTATCGCTGGAGGCACATCAAAATGGAAAGGAGAGGTATCGCTGGAGGCACATCAAAATGGAAAGGAGAGGTATCGCTGGAGGCACATCAAAATGGAAAGGAGAGGTATCGCTGGAGGCACATCAAAATGGAAAGGAGAGGTGTAGCCGGAGGCACATCAAAATGGAAAGGAGAGGTGTCGCTGGAGGCACATCAAAATGGAAAGGAGAGGTATCGCTGGAGGCACATCAAAATGGAAAGGAGAGGTATCGCTGGAGGCACATCAAAATGGAAAGGAGAGGTGTCGCTGGAGGCACATCAAAATGGAAAGGAGAGGTGTCGCTGGAGGCACATCAAAATGGAAAGGAGAGGTATCGCTGGAGGCACATCAAAATGGAAAGGAGTGGTGTCGCTGGAGGCACATCAAAATGGAAAGGAGAGGTATCGCTGGAGGCACATCAAAATGGAAAGGAGAGGTATCGCTGGAGGCACATCAAAATGGAATACAGCGTTGTGGCCAAAGTTCAGGATGACACAATGTCATGTGTAGTTATAACTCTGTTATATTAGTCTACATTCTACTGTCTAGTTATAACTGTTATATTAGTCTACATTCTACTGTCTAGTTATAACTCTGTTTATATTAGTCTGCATTCTACTGTCTAGTTATAACTGTTATATTAGTCTACATTCTGTCTAGTTATAACTCTGTTATATTAGTCTGCATTCTACTGTCTAGTTATAACTGTTATATTAGTCTGCATTCTGTCCAGTCTGTAGTTATAACTGTTATATTAGTCTACATTCTGTCTAGTTATAACTGTTATATTAGTCTACATTCTTTCTAGTTATAACTCTGTTATATTAGTCTACATTCTGTCTAGTTATAACTGTTATATTAGTCTACATTCTACTGTCTAGTTATAACTCTGTTATATTAGTCTACATTCTACTGTCCAGTCTGTAGTTATAACTGTTATATTAGTCTACATTCTACTGTCCAGTTATAACTCTGTTATATTAGTCTACATTCTGTCTAGTTATAACTGTTATATTAGTCTACATTCTACTGTCTAGTTATAACTGTTATATTAGTCTACATTCTTTCTAGTTATAACTCTGTTATATTAGTCTACATTCTGTCTAGTTATAACTGTTATATTAGTCTACATTCTGTCTAGTTATAACTGTTATATTAGTCTACATTCTGTCTAGTTATAACTGTTATATTAGTCTACATTCTGTCTAGTTATAACTGTTATAATAGTCTACATTCTGTCTAGTTATAACTGTTATATTAGTCTGCATTCTGTCTAGTTATAACTGTTATATTAGTCTACATTCTACTGTCCAGTCTGTAGTTATAAATGTTATATTAGTCTACATTCTGTCTAGTTATAACTGTTATATTAGTCTGCATTCTGTCTAGTTATAACTGTTATATTAGTCTACATTCTACTGTCCAGTCTGTAGTTATAAATGTTATATTAGTCAACATTCTGTCTAGTTATAACTGTTATATTAAGTCTACATTCTGTCTAGTTATAACTGTTATATTAAGTCTACATTCTGTCTAGTTATAACTGTTATATTAGTCTACATTCTGTCTAGTTATAACTGTTATATTAGTCTACATTCTGTCTAGTTATAACTTATATTAGTCTACATTCTGTCTAGTTATAACTGTTATTTTAAGTCTACATTCGGTCTAGTTATAACTGTTATATTAGTCTACATTCTACTGTCCAGTCTGTAGTTATAACTGTTATATTAGTCTACATTCTGTCTAGTTATAACTCTGTTATATTAGTCTACATTCTACTGTCCAGTCTGTAGTTATAACTGTTATATTAGTCTACATTCTGTCTAGTTATAACTCTGTTATATTAGTCTACATTCTGTCTAGTTATAACTGTTATATTAGTCTACATTCTGTCTAGTTATAACTGTTATATTAGTCTACATTCTGTCTAGTTATAACTGTTATATTAGTCTACATTCTACTGTCAAGTTATAACTGTTATATTAGTCTACATTCTGTCTAGTTATAACTCTGTTATATTAGTCTGCATTCTACTGTCTAGTTATAACTGTTATATTAGTCTACATTCTGTCTAGTTATAACTCTGTTATATTAGTCTACATTCTACTGTCTAGTTATAACTGTTATATTAGTCTACATTCTACTGTCTAGTTATAACTCTGTTATATTAGTCTACATTCTGTCTAGTTATAACTCTGTTATATTAGTCTACATTCTACTGTCTAGTTATAACTGTTATATTAGTCTACATTCTACTGTCCAGTCTGTAGTTATAACTCTGTTATTTTGTATTAGTCTGGGTTCACAAACTGACCACATAGTCAGTCCACTCAGAGAAACCAATGTAGGGTCAGTTCAGGTCTTCCTAGTCCTGTAGCCTTTAACATTGACAGTCGGAATAAAACAGCAATGCTGTGTGTGTGTGTGTGTGTGTGTGTGTGTGTGTGTGTGTGTGTGTGTGTGTGTGTGTGTGTGTGTGTGTGTGTGTGTGTGAGTCAGATAGACCCCCTATATGTGGCTCCGTGCAGTGAGTCTCCTCTATTCTTGTCATTCAACCACACACACACACACACCTCCCCCTCTGCTCATGCCTGTGTTATCAGTTGAGATGTTGTTTCGTTCCAATCTTACCGAGAATTAAGAGCAGTTTCATCCGCAAGCGGAAAGTCATTTTCTATTTTCCAAACAAAACTGATCTTTCCATTACATCAGAGGGCCGGCGACTAGAATGAACTGAGGTGAGAGAGACAGTTTTCTGAGAAACAAAAGGTATTTTCTTTGTTCACATCTCCAACTGTCGGCTAAAGACTGAAACTGGACCCACCTCCACTGGTTGACTTCCAGGATGCAGACAGAGTTCACTTCAGTCTCTCGGTTCCTCACTTTACAACGTCACTATTCAGATCCACTCAGTCCATTTACACAGACTAAACTCCATCTCTTGACATTCAGTTCTTTTTGGGATATGTTAAAGGGGTAGGAGGTAAAGAACATGGTACATATTGACCCAGCTGG